>NW_010223689.1:25934-47823 GCF_000690775.1 Eurypyga helias | reverse complement strand
CTTCCAACCCCTACCATTCTGTGTCAATTCTCTGGGGAACCTATTCCAGTGTCTCACACCCTCTCCATGAAGAATTTTTTCCTGATATCCAAACTAAATCTACTCTCTTTCTATTTAAACCCATTACCACTACCTCCTTCCTGGCAGCAATACAACCGCAGACAGAAGCTGCCCAAAGCCAAAGGTGTCCAAGCACCTCTCCTGGTTCTGGTGAAAAGGAGGATGGCTCCCACAGAAAACTGTGCTTCAGACAGATGGCCATGACCTCTTGCATCCAGAGGAGCTCTGTGATGTGATGTTAGTATTACCAATGGAGAGAAAATGATGTGTCTGAAAATGGAACATTGTATGATCTTGGGTTACCCAAAGGCAGGGATTTTGAGTATTTCTGCTGTTTAAATTTTGTAAAACTTTCTGTAGTTGCTGAGGCACAAAACACTACTGTGGTGTAAGGCATTATTTTTTTCTCTCTAATTCTTGACAGACAGCATATAACTGCCGATGAAGAACCCACACAGATTCATTAGCTTGTTGTTTTCAATTTAATACCATTTTTGGCCCGCTCTCTAACAAGTCAGACTTAACTTTACAACTCCCAAATAATTGCTGTGTACACAAATTCAAGTAAATGCTCTTGCAGAACTTTTAACTCCTCCTCATTATTGGTAACCTGCAGGAATGAGGCCCTATTTGACAGCTCATGAAAGGCCAAATCTGTTAGTTTCTTATTGTGAAATGTACTTAGTGAAAGTAAATATAAAAGCTGAGTGGAGCAATATTCTCAAGATTACTTATTATTATTCTCTAAAAAGAAAGAAAAAATGTAGGTCTCCCTGGAGATTCAATTGAGACAAAATATTTCCAGCAGAAGGTGTTGAAGTGTGTGTCTGCTTTTAATGGGAAACTGAAGAAAAATTGGCAACCTGTTTTTTACAGCTTCATCCCTCCATCCTCTGTCTTAAATGTGGATGAGCTCCACACCTCTTCCATTACTCAGGGGAATGGGAGTGAAGACACTTGATAGAATTTAGAGACTAAATAGTGCAATTTACTATGCAGAGCAATTTAGACCTTAATCTAACATCAAACAATAACAAAACCTGGTGAACGGAACTGGAAATGTAAATAAGATAACATCCTTAGCTGAGATTTTATTGAACTGCCAGCAGAAAGGTTATGTCTGAAAAACTAAAAGTTATTCCTTCATCAAGAAAAGTAACTCAAGTAACTCTTGTATTTTTATTTAATAATAAGGGACAAAGGACATATCCCAAAACCAGAAGTATATTTGCCAGTGAGCTACCATTTAATATATGTACAAGCCCTGTATGCTGTGTTTATCTTCCACATACACAAGCCCTGGGATTAATTGCCCAAGAAATTTCAGCTATTAAAAAATTTCAAAAAACTGGGAATATCAAAAGATGTGGTGCAGAATTGGTAGTAAGATTCACTGACCAGAATTATAGCTTTGTTATCCTATTCATTTAGGAAACAACCCATCTCTGGCTATTTTGAAAGCAATATCTGATAACTGAATTTCATTTTTTATTTCCAATACATTAGGATTCTGTTCTTTATGTCATAAAACTTACCATCTTCATATGTATTTTCCTATTTCTTTCTCAGAAGAGAACTGCATTACCATTCCTTCATCTCAGGATGTATCGGCACCAGGATAGAGACAGTAACCTGGTAATAACTAAAACTTCTCATACAGATTCATAACCACGTAAATATTGGAACAAATCCCTCTGCTTTTACAGACAGTGGATTATGCAGGAATTATGTAAAGTAACCAGTACTTTTAGTCAGAGTTCCAGTGGGTTTTTTTGAGTAACTAACATTTTTGGTGCAGTTACTTTTACTCTACCATTAAATAAAGTGAGTGATGCCAGAATGTTGTGGATCTCTACTTTCTATTAAAGCCAAGAGGTCTAAATACACTAAGTGTTCTTGCTATCACTCAAAGCGACTTTTGTATGTGATTAAATGCGTGATTCAAATTACGAAGTGTTAAGAGCCTAAGTTTCCCATCTAGACAGTAGAGAGAGGTGAATACTTCCAAAGAACTGATTAGAAAAACTAAATAAACAGTATGAGTGGTTCCCCAGTGTCACTAGCTCAATTAATGAAGAAAAAATGCTTTTGTAGAAATAAGTTTCTGGTCTGATTTATAAACTAAACATTAAATACTGTCACTTTGTCATTATTCATGATGTTAAGTATTTGCACCTTGGCTTATGCTTGCTCTAGACTTAACAAAGTAAGAAAGAGAAAGCAAGTTGATATTCAGAAAAACACACAAGGGAAAGAAATCTTGGCTGAAACTATTTAAAAACACAGTATGGGCACTGTGATCTTATTCTGTTCCTGATGAAATCCAAGATTGCTTTATTAGTTAGACCTGAAAATTAGTAGCTACTGGTACTTCAGAGAGAAAAAAATTGCAGTACTGCTTTAAATTAGAAGTATTGAATAACTTCATTTGGGAGTGCTTGGTAGCTTTCTCCTGGTTCATTAATTAGGGAAAAGAACCTCTCTCCAATGGGTCTGACAGCAATCAGAAATGTAATCCCTTACCAAATACTGGGAGGTGCAGGAGTAAAATCTCCGTGAAACAGGAGCACAACATCTGAGGTGCTGTAGCCTTTTGGATAATAGTCTGAACAGTTAAATTTCTGGTTTACTGTCAAAGTTTCAAATCAGTCAGGAATGGGAGCTTGTAAAGAGAGCCAGAAATCATATAGGAAGAGCAGAGGAATTAAAAAAACTGGGAGGAGTGCCTGATACACCAGAGGGTTGTGCTGCCATCAAGAGGGACCCCAACAGGCTGGAGAAATGGGTTGACATGGACGTCATGAAGTGCAACAAAGGAAAATGCAGAGTCTTGCATCAGGTAGAGAACAATTCCATGAACCAGCACAGGCTGAGGGCTGTGTGCCTGGAAACCAGCTCTACAGAAAGGGAACAGAGGCTCCTAGTGGGCACCAAGTTGACTATGAGCCAGCAATGCACCCTCATAGCAAAGATGGTCAACAGCATCCTGGGCTGCGTGAGGAGGAGCATTACCAGCAAGCTGAGGGAGGTGATCCTTCCTTCCTCTCTGCTCATCACTGGTGAGACACATTTGAAGTACTGGGTCCAGGTCAGGGCTCCCCAGCACATGGGAGATGGGGACACACTAGTGTGAGCCCAGTAAAAAGACAAAAATGTGATGAGAGGACTGGAGGATCTTTCATGATTAAAGAGCTATAACTGTTCAGCTTGGAGAAGGAATGAAGAGGGAGACAGGCTTTTCTTGGTGGTACTCAGTGACAGGACAAGAGGCAGTAGGCAAAAACCCATGAAATTTCATCTTAACATAAGAAAAAGAATTTATTACTTTGAGGGTGGTCAAACACTGGCACACGTTGCCCAGAAGGTCGTGGAGTCTCTATCCCTGGAGATATTCAGATCCTGACTGGACAGTCCTGGGCAACCTGCTCTAGCTGACCATGCTTTAGCAGTGATGTTGGACTACATGATACCCAGACATCCCTTCCAAATTCAACATTTCTGTAAACCATTTTATCCTACTCTGTGATAAGGTGAATTTAGGAAAATGAGGGTATTTCATTTGAATGAAGACCAATTTGTTTTGTTTAAAGTGACAGTCGTGCTGGACTCTATGTACCAGTCTGTGTGAGATACCAGCTTCCATGAACCAGGTTTAAAAACAATATTGCAGACTGTGAATGTACTAGATGATCTAATAAAAGATATTACTGCTACCCACAAACATGGACTAGCTCATCTCTGCACAGTCACTCTTCAAAATTAAATGACAGTTCTGCAGCAGTTTTTTTATTTTGGGATAAAGCTTTTTAATTGTTCCCTACCTATTCTTGGTTTTGTATGGCTGCCGATGTCTTTATATGATGGCAAGTAGATGAGACATGTTGTTCTTTGTTAGTAACAAAATGTATTACAGGAGACGTACATTTGCAAAAAGAGCAGTGCTGGGAACTGGGTGTCCTTCCTCAACTCGAAAGAGAGAATTCCTCAAACTACAGGCATTGGGGCATTACAGAAATTACATCCATTCTCCTAAGTATAATTTACATAAATTATAAAATACAAATGGAAAACTGAAATAAAAAGAGTAACTTACATGAAGAAGAGAGGTAGACTGCACTGTTTAGGTTAGGATAGTAACTTTTTATTTCTCAGACCAGTGTGGGATCTGGTATTGTATTTTCTGAAATTATTTGCATGTCATTAGCAAGCTATCTAGCCAAGGGAGAAAACCATTACATTTAGGATTGTAAGATAAACTACAGTAGAAGTGTTTTTCTTTTGTACCTCCAAGCCCCTGTACCACCCCCAGGAGGTACAGAGACTGAACAAGTTCATCACCAGAGGGAGCTGGGTGTGTTTACCCTTGAAAAGAGCAGGCTTAGGGGGCATCTGACTGCTGTCATCAACTACAAACACTGAGGTTTTAAGAAAACAGAGCCAGACTTTTCCCAGGATGCACAGCAGAAAGGCAAGAGCTGATGGTCTCATATTGTGGCAAGGGAAATTACAACTAGATGTAAGAAAAAAGTGTCCCCTGTGAGGATGGTGAAACACAGGTCTGGGCTGCTGAGGGGACTGTGAGATTTCCATCCTTGCAAAATCAAAACTCAGGCAGACAAGGGGCTGAACAGCCTGATCTAACTTAGAAGCGAGCTCTGCTTTGAGCAGGGAGTTGGACTAAGTGATCCCCAAATGGCTCTTCTAACCTGAAGTACTCTATGGTTCTACTCTGTGATTCCAGTTCAAATATTTCTCATACACCCCAATCCAATAAATCTCTTAAAATAAATCTACTAGAGACATTGGAGGAATATCATTGATTTCCTGGCTCAATCTAGCTGTGAAAGATCCTCATAATATGAAAATTATTGACAAGTAGGGGAAAAAAAAAGTCAACAGCTGTAGTTGCAGCTCTGTTCTTTGGTAGATGTGTTTTAGTGTTCTTCCTTTGTCCTTTTTCAAATGCGAGCTCCTGGAATTTACACAGTGTTATTTAAAATGGCACTTCAGTGTTTTTTTTATTCAGTTGCCTAGTATCACAATGAGACTATCAAGTCAAGAACTATTATTTACACAAAATACATGACAAGAGTAAGTGGTGTACTCTATGTTCCTCACTTAGATATTTTTATCCCAAATACTCCTTTCTTCAAGATGCTATTGAAACCAGAAGATAAACACATTGAATAATGATAAAAGATATGAATGGGACTAAGGCATTGGATCTGAAATATTATGGAAAAAAAATCCTTTATGATACAAAGGCTCTTGGAAGGACCAAGGCTTGAGAATACACCTGGGAAACAAAGTTTTGAAAAGCAGCTCGAGGATAGTCACCCTCTAGTTTGAAGACAAAGTGAAAAATAGTGGCTTTTACAGACAAAACCCCATCCTTTTTCTGAGAAGATGGAAGATTTAAAGCACCTCTGCTATGGCTGAGGAATAAATGAATGCAGAAAAAAATAGTTACAGAACCCATTACAAGATGAGATCAATAATATTAATTGTAGTCCAGAATCAGACTGGTAAATGAAAGAAATACACTGAGAGGAAAACCGGAATAAACCCCCAGAAGTCATGAACTTCACTCTGGTTAATATTTCTGTCAGTCTTTTAAGGTCTGTAGTAGCTCTTGTGGAACCAAATGGAAAATTAAGCAGCAGCTATTTGTTCCTTGCATAATTCAAAAACTAATAGTAATCTCTTCTGGTGTTTTATTATTGCCATAGATTAGGTTGCCTGCAGTACTAATTAAGCAGAGTCCTGCTGACCACAGAGAAAAACCAAAACAGCTCCTATGAAGCTCTGATTAATAATAAAAATTCTCCCTTTGTGTGAAAGTGTTGCCTAACTTTTAAAATGAAAATATATAACCCGAATTTCACATCTTGGAGTCTTTCATACAAATAGTTGTTACTGCTTGCAAATCCACTCTGGGCAAACTGGAACCCCATGAGGGAGGACTCATCTGGGGCAATTAACTTTTCTGTCAGTGATTTAAACTCAGTGTGCAGTAAGAGCCATTCTTTCTAGTCCTTCTCTGAAGCCTCCCAGTTTTCCAGGAAAAGTGTGTCTAATATACGCTTTAAAAAATGGGTGATATTGTCCAAGTGTGATATCAATGCATGGTTTTTACAGAAATATTAATGGAGGAAGAGGATGGAAGCAGCTGGATGTCTAAGTCAGAAGGAGACTGAAATCTAATCTAATCCCATCATTCAAAACTGTGGAGTCCTCATGACAGCCACAGACCAATTAGTTTTGTTCCTCAAAACTGGGAACACTGGGAATGGGAAGAAGGAGCAAGTTCACACCAGCAATAGGGGATGAATAACTATTAGTTGGGGAAAAACTGGCATGCTGTTCTAGTGAAAAATACATGTGTTTCTGGCTGTCTTGTTAGGGGAAGAGAAGACAAATGTTAATTGAAAGTTGAACCATTAAAAGGAGCACAAATCCTGCAACCCCAGGCCCCTGATCTCTCCACAGGCTTCACCCCAGACCTGTGGTCCTTCCAGGATACAGCTCAGACCTCTTGTCTTACTCATCAGCTAGCCTGGCTTGAAGCTTGCTAGTGGACTGTACACAGAGAAGAGAGGGGACATTCACACAGCAGGTAGGTAGGGATAGAGCTTAATAACAAGGTGGGACGGACTGTGGTCCTCAGGCATACTGACCAGTGCTTGGTTACACACGGGTATCCACTGGTTATCCCTTTATCTCTTTTTCCCACCACTTGTTCCTTCCCTGCTCACCTTGATGCCATCCTTTGGTTCTCCCCTGAAACCTGTGTAATAATTTTAAACCAGTTCCAAAACCCCCTTCAATTCATAAGAAGATTGCTCTTTGCCACAAGACACATGGTAATCTTGGTTTTCTTTTTACCTTTCCAAAGTTGCATCTGAAGCTCTACCTTTTCAAGGTTGTACTTGAGTTATTCATTAAGTGACCCATCAATCAGCTTTTTCAGGTCTATGTGTCTGTGTGTTTGATTTATTTCTTTCCCTGTTTCTTGACCTTGCCTTTTATGCTGAATAGCTATTAACCAGCTATCCTTACAAGGTAAACATTAAGAGAACAGAGTCTTAAGGTTAAATGAGCTACAGACTGTCTAGTAATTCCTCTTGACTAACTCAAACATGCGGGTTTTTTTGTGCTTTTGAAGGAGCTTGAACCCCAGTCAGGGATGCCAAATACAGGGAGAGCAGGTCCTCAGCAGGTGCTGCTAGTGAAATCCCAATGCTGCACTCCAAAACTTTCTGAGCACTGTTGCTGCAGGGACCCAACTCCTCCAGTAATGACCTGGTTTGGCACAAAAACCCTTCTGGAAATTTCTTTCCTCCCTGTTGACTACGAGACAAGGCAATTGACCTTGAATAAACACCTCACTTTTTAATAACATGGTTGGGTGTGATGATTCAGGATCTCTTGTGCAACTGTAATCAAAACCCCCATCTCTCTGTGCCTAATGACCTCTCTGGAGCCTGTTTCAGAAAGGGACTATCTGTTAGTCACATTGTCTGTGGTACTGGGCATGATGAGGCTAGCAAGGGATCTCAGCAAGGAAACCCACATGCTTTCTTCTCCTTTCAAGATGTCACGCGTCTGGCCAGCAGCAGGTAAGGCAGCCAACTGTTCAATATGCTGAAAGCCATGGGAACATGCTGATTTCTACACAAATACTGCTATTATTGTTGGTATTATGCAAGTAGTTGATCTATTACTAATATTTTTGTATCCTAAAAATGTGTGTCTTTAAATGTCTTTAAAAACACCAAGTGGAAGAGTAAGACAAATGAAACGGGGAAAACAATATTCTGTAACATGTGGTGTACTTGTATCCCAGCAAATGGCATGTTACTCCTGGAAACCTCCCACGCTGTGGCGTGTCAGTGCTAAAAAGCCAGCTCCAAGCTCATTCTTCAGCAGGTGGAACGTCACCAGGCTCTTCCATGAGGGGCGAGCACAAGACAAAATACCCTGAACAGGAATCTGGTTGGGAATCTGCTCCCCACACATGTAGCCATGAAACTGATTATTGTTGGTCATTCTGGGAGAAAACTCCTATCAAACTATTTGTTCTCTCTTCAGAGGAAAAGGAAATTTTTCATCTCATCTTCCTCACAAAATTTTAGACAATTGATTATTGCTAGAAATATCAAAGGATTTTAAATATGGAAATGTCAGTAAAGGAAATTAAGGCAAATCAAAAAGTAAGGATGAGAAAAAAACCCTCAAACATTCTCTTTTGTAGATTAAGAAAAATTCAGACAATCTTTTCATCAAAATGCTGGATTGGAGGTTTTAAAATGTTTTAAGGATGGTTTCTAAGGCTTTGGCTCCCCTGAGTAAGTCAGCTCAAAATGTGACAAAGCCTGGATAAAATCCTAATCTACATACCCTCCAAAGAAATTACTTGGATTTTCAGTGCCTTTTTTCCAGTTTCTGACTGGAATCAGCTGGATAAGAAGAGCAATATCAGAGGGAGAGCAAGGTAAAAAGGAAAGGAGTAGGATTTGATTATGGATAAGAAAAGTGAGTCTATGTAGCTAATGTCTGTGAGGAGTGATAAAAGCAGAGATCAAAAAGGGATCCACAGTGAGAAGGCAGAGAAGGAGAATGGGCATGAAGAGCTGGAAGACTGGAGTGGCCACTGGCAGTATAAAGATGGCTGGAGTGGACAGGACCACATCCTTTATGTGTTTGTGCCAAGCAAGTGCTCTCACTTAATGAGAGCCTGGAAGCTTACCAAGCATTGATTCTGATTTTTTGTTTTCTTTTCCAGTATTGGAATCAAGCAGGAAGAATTTTTATACCCTCCCTCCTCAGCAAAAAAAACCAAACCAGGACAAAAATATAGAGCTTTCTGAACATGTTCGTTGAATTTGGCCTAATTTTGTTCTTGCTGAGCTAACAACTTCCCCACCTCCCCGCCGATTTAACTGTTTATTTATTTAATATTTTAATTTGTTTTCTTTTGTTCATGTGCTGTAGGCATCCAGGACTTGAATTACAAATGACTCTCCTGCTTGTAATTTACAAGATAAATTTTGTTGCAGTTTCCTTCTGCTAGACTAGGCAAACACTAACTTTGGTAGTTTTAGAAGGAAGTTTTTGAGCAGCTCCTTTGGGTTTATATCTTGCAAGAAAAGCTTTGAGAGCTTTGGTGATTTCTACACCACTTAAACTTTCTCTTTTGTGGACATTATTTCCAAAAATAACAATTTTTCTTTTAGGCATTGTTCCAAGAGAAATAAAATTCCATTTATAGAAGTGGAAGCAAATGAAATTTTGGCAATCACTGTCACATCAATTTTTGCATGTGCACTTCTCATGGCTAAAGCTGCTTGTTACACCCTTGCTAGGACCCCCTGAGAACTCTTAGTACCTCCCTTCAAAAAAGACCACTTCTCTGTTCACTGTGCTGAGCATTGTCCTACTTTGTACAAAATCCATTGGGGAAAACAGGATATTCAGCTCCAATTTCTGTCAGAGCAGCAGACACTAACACAATGCAATTATGTTTGCAGATGCCCCCTTTGCAGAAGGTGCACACGTCTTGTCTCATTGCCATTCTACAGGAGCTTTAGCTGAGGATTTTGGGAATTCAGCCCTTCTGCTGTTGAATACTATTCCATCTCACATCAAATGCACCACTTCTGGCAGGACAGCTTATGTGTCTGAGCTTAAAACTTTTGCTCTACAAATGTTCCAGCAAGTTAACTTTGACAGCACAAGTGTCTGTGTACAATGAGCACTCCAGAAACAGAAGTTTAAAGAAAGGGAATTCAGCACATTCAGGACTCTTCTTCCTTTGAAGAAAACGCCTGTGCTCCTTGACACTTTGTCCAAAACATAAGGTTTGAGCCCTAGATTTTGTGGGTGCCATGAGTTGCCTGGCTAGCCTTCCTCTGAACTCAAGGGAAGTAGGACTTCATCTTTCCTCATCAAACAGCAGAAAGCCACAAGGATGATTTGAGATCTGCCTCCCATGAGAACTTCCGAGCATCCTCTGCTTCTGTACTGACACCAAGATCCACTTGCCCAGTGGGACGCAAGAGGCCCCAAGCAGGTGCTGGCTCCAGCACATATCATTAATGGGGAGTCTTGGGGTGTTCTCATGGCAAGGCCTCCAGTGTACCAGGACTTTGATATTGCAGATTTGGACATGAAATACATCTTAAGAGAATCACTGACATATTATTATAAGGAGGTGGCAGAAGCCTTATCATATGTGTGATGAGCATGTTAAACTCTGACTCTTTGCTTGAGATGACATCAACATATCTGTCTGCAGGTATTACCAATGGTATGAAGCCAATCTAAGATCAGCCTCTGGTATCACTGACAAATAAAGCATGCCGGCTTAGCCATAGCACTGAAATGCTGCAGTGCATCATCGAGTGTGCAGGTCCTGCGAACATTAATTTTGGGTCTATGCTACTTAATTTCTATAATTTCAGAGGTGATTCATTGTTTTCATAAATCCTTTCTGAGTTAGTCAGTGCCCAGTGATAAGTCTTGTCCTTCCAGAATACTGAGCTCAGCAACACTCCAAATATTGGAAAATTGAGAAATATAGCACTGCAATGCACAGCCACACTGCCTTTACTTCCATCCCATCCCATTAAGGCCAGCTATAACCAGTGAGAAAGACCTGGAAGCACTCTGGGCTTACTGATGGCAAATATAGTTACGGTGTGGCATAATAGGTACAAGATCAATGAGGCCAAGGGCTCATGCACAGCCAGACTTTTTTGAAGGGCTAAATGGCTGAACATAAGGCAAACAGAGGTAGATCCCATTCAACCCCATGCAAAGGAAAGTGCAAATGTGTCTTCCATGGGTATACTGGGACAGTATACTGGCTGAGTTAGGGTTATAAGAATGTAAGATGAACTGACCACAACCCCCATTCCCTGTCCCCCTGTGCCACTTGGGGGGAGGAAGAAGAGAAATCAGGAGTGAAATTGAGCCTGGGAATAAGGGAGGGATGGGTGGAAGGTGTTCTAAGACCTGGTTTTATTCTCTGATTTGACTGGTAATAAATTAAATTAATTTTCCCCAAGTCGAGTGTGTTATGTCTGTGTTAGTAATTGCTGAGCGATCTCTCCCTATCTTTGTCTCAACCCATGAGCCTTTCCTTGTATTTCCTCTCCCCTGCCCAGCTGAAGAGGGCAGTGACAGAGCAGCTTTGGTGGGTGTCTGGACTCCAGCCAGGGTCAGCCCACCACAGGGGTGAATGTGCACACACACAGTAATTCTAGTGCAAAGATCTGAGATACTACTGTACAGGGGCAGTTGTAAGAGATACCTATGGGCTGACTTCCTCTTTACATTTTTTTACTGTGGGATGAACAGCAGAAGGAAATAGGAAAATTATACTAATCAACGCATTAAACTGTTATCAGCCAGTCCGTAAAGCATTTAGGAACATACCTTTTTGCAGTTATTTATATCACTCAAAAAAGAAAACCAACTGCAGAAAAAACCAACTTGACTTCAAATTACCTGGTATTTGAAACTTTTGTACTGGGGCCATAATTTCATCCCTGACAGACAAGTTTCAGGCTTCTCCTTCGTTTCTAACCCCAGCGCTTTTTGTTCTGTCAGAGAACATCCTGCCTGCAGGTGCAGGGGACCCAGTTTGTGCAGCCCCCAGTGCTGGTGAATGGTAAAGGCAGGCACCCTCTCTCCCCATTGATGCCTGTTGTTCATAGTTCCCCCTGCCACCTGCAACATTAATGCATCTTGCTAAATCCTTGAAGAAACAAAGATCAGCAGAGATATTGAATGTGCATAAGTATTCATGTATTTGCATTAATTCATCTGTTACGTGGGAGGATCCTGAACCTTTTCAGGCCTGTGGTGTGGAGGGATAATTGCACACAGATGTCCAAGACCTGGGATGCCAGAGTGCACCTCCTCCCACATCTTTGCTTGTTAACAGACACCAATTTCTGTCCTGGTTTCCTGGAGCAGTGGGTGTCAGTGAAGCTAGGAAGCCTGGAGAAGACGGTAAGGATAGAGACACATTGCAGAGACTTTGGGTGGAGGGAGAGCCTGGCGAAAGCAACAGAAAAGAAGGGCAGCTGTAGAAAATTCAATCAGCAGAGTCGTCCCAGACCCACTGCAATCAGCTTTGAGGCAGGATTGACTTTACCTTTGCTCACTCCAAGCACATATTTTATCTAGCACGTTCTTAAACCCCAAAGAGCAGGACTTTCTGCAACTTCCCTAATTAGCTTGTGCCCAATCCATCAGCATCCTGCTAGAAGTTTTTTTCTGATACCCATCCTAAATCTTCTTTCTGAACAGTAAATTGATTTCTGCTGTGCTGTGAAGGAGAACACCTGGGCATACCTTTCCCTTTCCAGCATATTATAACATCATTGTGTACCATTTTCTCATTCATGTCTGCTCAGATTTCCATTTTCCAGACAAAATGATCTCATTTCCTTCCTCCACACATAAATTGCCTCTGTAAACATCATCACATTCTTGGAGGTCCCTTCTGGACTCTTTCTCATTTCCCTATCATTCTACTAGATAACACCCTTCAGATGTCATTCACTATGTATCACTCCAAGAAGACAGTGACCTCCACTTTAGACTTCTACAGCTGTAAGTATGATCCAATCTTATTATTAATTTTTGGTAATATATTCCCGAATAAAATCTACATTTTTTTCCACCTCTTCATCCTATAGCTATGTATGGTTCCTTCCTGCAGTACTGACACTCAGCCAGATATGTCCCATTATACATGAAAGTCTTCTGCCTATATTTAGCACTTTGTACTTTATTGAGTTTCATCTCGCTGAAAACTACTTTACATTCCTGTCCTTCCTTGCAGTTTCTCTTTCCTCGGGTTGGTGTCATTCTCAAATCTGATGATCATGTGCTGTGTTCCATCATCTCAGCTATTAAGCACAAACTTGAAACTGCTAATGACTCTGACCCCTGTCCAACCATACTTCAATGCCCTTGAAGAGTGACAGTGAATCCTTGATTAACCCTTATGAAGAGGGCTTCATCAGTCAGCCACGCACACACTTTTAGTGATTATATCTGCAGGATATTTGTCTACAATGATTATAAGAATCCCAAATGAAATAGCACCAAAAGCCTCACTGAAATCAAAATGGATCATATCAACTCCCTTCAGCCATAAGGCTGGCTACACCACCAAAAAAAAGAAGTAGGCTGGTTTGATGGGATGCATTATTTACAAGTCTGTGCTGGCTGTTTTCTTTCCCCGTTATCCTGTAGAACCATTTTTTCAGTGGATCGAAATTGAGCTGATGGGTATGTGATTTCCTGGGTTCATCTTTTTTCTGCTTTTTAAAGGTAAGCCTGTTGTTTTCCCTCTTGCACTCCTCTTCATCAGACAGCTTGAATATATATCTTGTCAAAACTAGTTCTCTCTCTCTTCTTTCCTGTTCCTGTATCACCTTATTAGATGAAAGTCAGTAATTCGATGATTGCAGGTAACACTTTTTCACAAAGCTGGGGCCAAGAAGACATGTAATATTTCTGCATTTCTGCCCCTTTTTTCCCTTTTTTTTTTGTTTGTTTTTAGTGTTAGACCTAGACTTCCTTTTAATCCATGTATCACATCTCTTTCTTGGTTCCCTTTATTTCCCTGCAGTTCGCACCTCACTATTAATTTCATCCTCTTTGATTTTTAACCCTACGTGTTGTGTCCACACCTTTTACTATCCATCTGCTCTTTTTATCCATATTTTTCAGGGTATCTGTTTGATTTTCAAGTCCTCTGAGAACTCCTGAAACAACTATATTAGTCTGTTTCTAAATCTCCTATTTTTTTCTTTGCAATGATATGGCTTCCCACTTTGCTTTTCATATAATCTCTTTTAATAGCTGTCAGTCTTCATCACTTCTTTGTATTTAAAGCTGCTGGCTTTGTTTAGAAGTTCTTCCCATCAATTTCCTAGTTTCTTAGTCTGATTTTGTGAGTCCATAACTTATTCTTCTGCTTTTTCTTAGGCAATTCCTTAGTCTAATGAATTTTATCGTGTGAAATCATTTTAATGGAAATTATCTTCCACCCTTAAAAAATAGCATCTCTTTTCAATTCTTCCCTCTCAAGACTAAACTGAACCAACAAAAGAACTGACAACAGACTCTGCCTTCTGGCAATTTTTGGTTATGTATTCTGATGAGCACCACTTTTTGTGATAGATACATACGATGACATTGTTCCCACTTCCTACACTTATCTTCACCCAGAGATGGCCAGCAAGCCTGTAGCCTTCTTTTCCCAGTTGCCAGGCATCTCTGGATGATGCTGTCAGTGAAAGGGACTTTCCTGAGGGCCTCTCTCAGGAGAACTGATGAAAAGAGTTGCAATATCTGCCCCCTTCCTTCAGCCACACTCCCCAAGGCAGTGGTCAACTATCATGGTTTAACCCCAGTCAGCACCTAAGCACCACACACAGCCACTCACTCACTCTCTCCCCCCTTCCACAGTGGATAAGGAGGATTGGAGGAAAAGACAAAAAAAATGTGTGAGTTAAGAACAATTTAATAATTGAAAATAAACTATTAAAATAATGATACTAATAATACTAACTATACTAATAACACTAACAAAACTAATATTGGTACTAATAATAAGTACTGAAAATAATACTACCACTACTACTAATAATAATACGTAATGAAAATAATGACACAGGTGCAGGATCAGAAACAAAAAAAGGCCTTGACTTGATACAAACATTTCTTGGCAACAACTAAAAAGATTAGTATGTTATCAATATTCTTCTCAGCACAACCAAAACATAACCTCATACTAGCTACTGTGAGGAAAATTAACTCTATCCCAACTAAAACCAGCACATCAGGTGCATTTTGGGCCAATGTGGTGGTTTGCAAGGCTCTGAGCAGACAGTGTCCTGTGGCAGTCAATGCTTGGTGAGTTGGAGGTGACCTAGTGCCTTTTGGCTGGTGTCCGTAGTTGGACAGCACATCTGCCAGGATGGAGGCAGCAGAAAGGTCTCTCTCCCCCACATGGTGCCCTCCTGTCAGCACAGCAGCTACGAACCACCCAGCCAGGGCAGAGACCAGTGTCTCCTCACTAAGCATTGGGGTTGCTTTTCTTTCCCATATCTCACAGTCACAAAATGCTCCTTCAGCAAGAAGTCTTCAAGAGTGTTCAACATTCCTTGGAAGTGTTCAAGGCCAGGTTGGATGAGGCTTTGAGCAACCTGGTCTAGTGGAAGGTGTCCCTGCCCATGGCGGGGGGGTTGGAACTAGATGGTCTTTAAGGTCCCTTCCAACCCCAACTGCTCTATGATCCTAACAAGACTGACCAGAACGAAGAGTGCACCCTGCTTCTGACAGAAGATGTCCATCAGCCTTATTCTTTTGCTTTTAATTTTGGCCTCTGACATACACAGTCTCAGAGATCAGATATAGCATTAAATATAAATGTTGCAATTCATTGTTTGTTATATCCCTTTCAAAGATGAATACAAGGAAAACATAATCCAGGACTGGAAGGAGCACTCTGGGATAGTCCCGTGGAAATGAGTTGTTTAATACCATACATAAGCTGATCATGTTCCACTTCAAAACAATTTTAATTAATAAATTGCTCCAAAATCTTGTTCATTTCCGCATTATACCAAATTGATATATTTTTGAAGTTCTTATCTGGGTTTTACCTTGCAGGAGGGAGTGTTTTAGATAGGATAAAAACACAAACTGGTTGTCTTTTACAATTACATGTTCATTATTTCAGCTGATTGCATGGGATTAAAAAGTGTCTGTATGATCTGAATGCAGCACATTTCCCTTCAAGAGCAGTGAGATTTCGCTTTTGTTAAAAACATATACACAAGGAGAGAGAAATTGTACTAACAC
The DNA here is from genome assembly GCF_000690775.1 of Eurypyga helias. Classification (NCBI taxonomy): domain Eukaryota; kingdom Metazoa; phylum Chordata; class Aves; order Eurypygiformes; family Eurypygidae; genus Eurypyga; species Eurypyga helias. The sequence goes on along the minus strand of NW_010223689.1, from coordinate 31,872 downwards.
CTGCAACTTCAATACCTTTGAAAAATAATCAAACCTTTAGGTTTGTCTTTTGTTTAGAGCGAAAATAGCTCATTGAGTTACCAAAAAAAAAAAAGAAAAGAGAAAGAAAGAAAATGGTGACTGCTTCTACAGGTTAGGACAACATTTTACCCTTTCTCCATTCATTTCTGTTGTCATACCAACTTCTTCTACTTTCAGCTTTTACTGAGACACACTGGTCTCTGCTAAGTCCTTGCAATGGCTATGATTGAGCTGCTGCTTATGCACTGCTTCCAGCTCTCGGATATTTCATATATTCTCCAGCTGCAAGAACTGATACCAAAACATCTGAAAATGCAATGGAAAACAGTTACTTGGCCTTGCAAGAACCACAAACCTTTGGTGTTCCCTCTCTCTGTCCCAGGCTTCTCAGAGTGTTCTCAAAGTTTCAGATGCATGTGAACTGAAGTCCAATACTTTTTAGACACTAGCATCTTCAAATGCCCACTGCCTGTAAAAGAGCCTTTGTTGGAAAACATATTTCTTTAGGAAGGGGATTATATTCCCCAGAACGTGATTCAAGTTGATTTTAAGAGCATGAAACTTATCCTTGTACAGTATTTTCCAATTTTCTAGAGCAAATTATGAAAACCAGTGTGTTTTTCTCCACTTAGGTAGAGGCTGTTGAACAAATCAGACCCTGAACTGTTCAGAAATATAGCTCTCTTTTTGTTCCCATTCATTCCTGCACACTCACCTGCCTTCAAGGAGAGATCACATTTTCCCTTGCACCTCTCAAGTGTCCTGCTGCATCTTTGAGGTCTTCTAGATGCTTTTATATTCTTGCTCATGGTACTTGATCTGTTCCTTTTCTTTTTTCCTACTTTTGTCCATGCTACCACTATATTTCAAATAAAAAATGTATTGATACCTCATTTCCAAGAATGAAATATTCTCTGGGGGCCAGAAGTCAGGGTTCTCCACTTGTGTTAATAACAAGCCTTTTTGTTTGTTATCTTATCCTGAGTTAAACTAGAATCTACTAGAAGAAAAAGCATATAAAGGAAGGAGAGGGGCATATGTCTAATTCTACCAGAAGACTGACAATAACTCATATAACCAGCAACCCAGGGAGAAGATTTCATGTGGACACCAGCCCACAGAAAGCTGCTTGCCCTTGCCCAGCCCTTCCCATGTGCCTTCCTGTGTCATTTTCCCATGTACCTGAAAGCTTCTCATTGTCACACGCCTTGTGGCATCATCTCCTATGTCTCAATGCAAACTGCCATCTCACCTCTGGCCGGCCTCAGTGTGTCCTCATTGCTCCCCTCTCTTTTTCTGCAAAGACACTCCTCTGCTGAGCTCTTATCTGACACACATCTCCATCCCAACTCTGCAGATCTCTCCCCATCCCAGTGCTTCTCACTCCCTTCTGCCAAGTCTCCCCTCCCAGTTCTGCTGCTTCTACACAGCTGTGTTTTACAGACTACTGCTTAGGGTACTATGCATATATTTTATTGTATGTATTGTCTCTTTCACAGTAAAGTGTTTCCTCCAGGAGAAAAGGCAGAAAATAGGTTCTTGGTAAGTCTGTACACAGAATCAGTCCATTAGTAGTGTAATGTTAGTACTACATGCCTTATGTCAGAGATTGAATGTCAGCTGTCCCCTTGAACTGTTTCTTACTTCACTTGGAGTGTGTGGGGGAGCTGGAGATATACAGAGCTTTTGGAGATTTGCATTTTAATGATTTCTCATTCTTAATTCCAACGTTCTTGGAGACAACTATAAAGGGAAAATAACATACGACAGCCAAAAACATGTTATTTGCATCCACCTCTATGTATAGCAAAGGAGCCAATATATCAAATATGCTAATAAAAATCCCAGTTGGTGCATTATCTTTTTCCAAAAGAAACTGACAAATTGTATATTCCTTCAAGACTCTCAATTATGGTATTAGGGATTCACCATAATCCCCCATTTCCTAGGCTTCCCTTTGCCAAGGGTCTCCTGGTCCTTGCCAGCACGAGGGTCTGATGCAGGAAGCCTCCCCCAGGAGCAAAGAAGTAAGATGGCCTGTTTGCAGCCCACTCTGGCTGCATAAGGGTCATATTGAATTGGTTGGGGAACAGGCTGAAAGAAATGGGGAATCTTCTCCTATTCCCAAAGTGGTAAGTTTTCACTTTGAAAGAAAGTTGAGCTGTTTTGCTTGGTTTCAGTAATGCTAAATAATGGTGAGGGTTGCTCTGTGTGGTTTTGGGATGTGAAATTTGTTACCCTGAAGAAACAAACATATTTTAGAAGACCACAACTAGCTCATATTAATTCTGGTAAAGCTGTGCCAGTGCTCAAGCATCGTTAAAAACACAGCCTGGCACTAGAGGAGCATTTCTTTCAGAGGAAAGAGCATCGACCTCAGGGTATTCACTGCCGTCACTTGGGATGTCCCCTCCATGGCACCGGCATGGCTGCAGCCTTCAGTGCAACAATGACAGAACAGTTTGCAGTCCAATGCAATGCCTTTTGGAGGCTGGTGGGAGAGCCCCTGCTCCAGAATTCACATGCAGAATGGCATGCAAAGGGAGTGGAGGGCATCTGCAGGGATGCCAGCAGCTGGGACAAAGTGGCATGAGTTGTCTATTAGAACAGGAGTGTGAAAAGGACAACAAATAGTGGGAGTCAAAGCAGACAAAAGCTGGGGTTGTAATTTTTTCCAAGCAACCTTATCGACTTTCCAAACTGTAAAATGTATCAAAAGTGTTCAGAAGAAAGAAAGAAGATTGCTGCCCAATGTCATCCACTGGTTTTATTTCTAATTTTAGGTCAATCTCATATTATTTTGATTTCTGACCTACGGTTTTTGAAGTTGTGAGAGCTAGTTGGTAGGTTTGCACCAGAGTCCCAGGCAAGCACAGGTGCATGCATTGGAGATGGAAAGCAGGACTTCAGAATCCAGTGGTCTGAATTCAGAGGTACAATCGCTATATGAGTGACAGAAAACCACCATTGGCTACCACAGCTTTTTATTTTATATCCTTCACATGTCACTATGGAAGTACAATACTGACTGGGCTTCATAGATTAAGAATAGTTTGGCCATTGATTGGACTTCACTGCAAGAAAGTTAGAATTACCAGAGAAGCCTAAGTGTGTTTGGCTACCAGATGAAAAGAAACATGAAAAGAAATTTTGTCTTCTTCATTGCCTTTGAAAACCCCAGCCAATAGGAAGAGTCTGAAGATAGCCCAGCATCTTGCCATTAGAGACAGATGGTTGGAAGAATCTGTATCCTGTTAACAACGTCATCATCTTCTGTATAAGACAGCCAGTCCAGCTGGAACAGTTGCCCCCAGTTAAAGTGAGATAGGAAAGCCTCATCTCACAATCAGCAAGTGCTTAGACAGGAGGTTATTACTGTGATGAAAATATATGTGTTTATGTTTAGCCATTTGAAAATGCCCTACCCCTTCTCAATTGACAGTAAGTAAATCAGTACAGAAAGTACTGGGATTAAAAAAAAAAAAATTAAAAAATGTGTTTTTACTGCATATAACACAAAATAATGTTTACAAAAGTATCCATTTTGTTTAATTGTGCACAACCTGATCTGACACGTTAAATCTGTGGGCTTGATTTGAAAGGACAATAGATACTTGTGATAACATGGTAAAAATGGACCAAAGTTACCTTAGCAAATGATTAACAGTAGATTCTGTTCTGAATACATTTACGAGGATAACTAGATTACAAAACCTCTGCAATAAAAGCTAAAGCACATATGCTGGAGTATAATTGAGACACCTGCACATTGCGTTAATGTCTTTTTTTGCTTTCAGATAGGTAATTTGTACTAACTGTTGTATTATTATGTTGTTTGATCCAAAGTCATGCTCTAAGCTTAGACGGACCTTGGGCAGAATGTCAACAGAAACATCATTATGATAGCATGATTACCGTCCTTAAAATGCAATACTTCACAGCTCTGACAAAGCAGCTACCACTGTCAACAAAGTCAAGAGTTACACTGACTCAGATGATAGATTTTGTTCTGTTGGAAAAAAAAAAACTCACCACATTGGATTTCCATAAACCTTAAAGAAGGAAGAGATGCTGGATTTATTTGAAACTCTCAAGACCATTAAAGACAAACAGAACTTCTGTCCATGAAATATACATAACAAATTTGTCAAGGTAGTTCTTGGACATACAACTAGAAAAAAGAGAAGAGGCACGGCTGTTGCATACATTTCTCTAGGAAGAAGTTGTGCCAAAAGCCTTTTCCAAAAGCTTTGAATTTTCTTTCAATAGAAATCGTTTTGCAGCTTTTCCTCCCTAACATCACATTCCTCCTGCTTTCCTTTCCCAGAGAATATGTTCGAGGCATGCATTTACTTGCTTCCCATTCCTCGTCAGCCCATAGTTGGCAGTAAGGATTGCTTTGGGGTTTTCTATCCTCCCTTTGGACCCCTGGTCCTTCGTCTCCCCTCTCTCTATCTCTCAACAGAAACAGATTTTGGGGTCTTTCAGCACTGTGCATGGGAGGACTACTGCAGTAGCACTCATCGCAACACTCAGGCAGCTTGGGACATCGAAATGCTCAGCTCATATACACAATCAACTGTTTAGGTCTGAAGAGCAATCACTCATGTGGCCTCTGGAAGATTTTGCCACCAAACTCTCTCACTTGCACCACTCAGGTCCACTGCAAAAGCAGCTGTGACGTGCTTCAGCTGGGCAACAGCAACATATTCCCTGTCTCAGCTGGCTGTCCAGTCCTTTATATTTTCATCTGTGCTACTGGATTAGAGTGCAGTCAGACAGGCTGCAAAGATACTGTCTTTGGATCAAAGCTCCATACACTGCAAGGCTTCGCAGTAAGTTTTGGACAAGCACCTAAGAAAGAGATGGTGACATTTTCTGTTCTCTCCGGGGGAAAGTGATCTCAGCTGTGCTGACAAGGCTGGCCCAAGGGGAAGGCTACACTCATCACCAAGCACATTCCTGTAAGGGATTTGTGGGAAATCCTCCCAGGGAACAGCACCAAGGCAGAGGCTGTATAACTTCAGAAACTCATTGCAGATTTGCTTAGTAGAAGCTGTTCGGACAGCTGTCTTGTAGCACTGCTGTAAAATGGAAGGTGCTGGGTGCTTCCCAGAGGAGATCCTGTGGCCTCTAAGAATGTTGTTGCAACTTCAGATATTTGTCCACCAGGAAATGGCTTAAGATCATTAGTTTAAATACTGCCATATAATGTGTGTCACTGAACAGATGTCAGAAGGTAATTATCCACCTGAACCAGATGGCCACCTGAAAGAGAAACTCCTATTTATTATTGTCTTGATTTTTTCTTTTCTTAATATTTACTGAGTACAGCAGAAGAAGTGGTAAAATGAACAGGTCTGGGAGAATCAAGGTTTTCTGGATATGGGAAATTCTCTGGCTCGATTCTGTAATGAAGCTATTCTTTCCCACAGGTACACAGTGGGATTACTTGTGTATGACTAGGCTGATGAATAAACAGATGCTTTTGGTTTTGAATTGGGTTTGCGTGGCAAGGTTTTGGTAGCAGGGATGTTACAGGAGTGGCTTCTATGAGAAGCTGGTGGAAGCATCCCTCACATCCAACAGAGCCAATGCCAGCCGGCTCCAAGACAGACCTGCTGCTGGTCAAGGCTGGGTCCATCAGTGGTGGTGGTAGCGTCTCTGGGATAACATTTTTAAGAAGGGGAGGGTGGGGGAAGTGAACAGGAGGAACAATAGCAGCTGGAGAGAGGAGTGGGAATATGTGAGAGAACATTCCTGCAGACACCCAGGTCAGTGGAGAAGGAGGAGGTGGTGCTCCAGGTGCCAGGACAGAGATTCCCTGGCAGCCCATGGTTCAAACCATGATGAGGCCAGCTTTGCTCCTGCAGCCATGGAGGGTCACAGGGAAGCAGAGAACCACCTGCAGCCCAGG
>NW_010223689.1:0-25078 GCF_000690775.1 Eurypyga helias | reverse complement strand
AATCTAATTTCCCAAAGTTGAGTCTGTTTTGCCTGTGATGGTAACTGGTGAGAGATCTCTCCCTGTCCTTGTCCTAACCCATGAGCCTTTCCTTGTATTTTCTCTCCCCTGCCCAGCTGAGGAGGGAAGGGATAGAGCAGTTTTGGTGGGCACCTGGCCTCCAGCCAGGGTCAGCCCACCGCAGTTTTGCACTTTGCTTTGAATTAATCTCTTCTGCAGTGCAGAGAGCTGTCACAGTTTCCACAGCTGAGAGCTACTTTCAGGATGGTTTAGGCAAAGGCAATTTCACGTCGCTGACCAGCAACATCCTTTCCTGGTCCAGTTTGAAGCCCTGTTTTCATTTCTTAAAGCAATCAGTGTAAGATCTGGCTGCATTTCTTCCTGTTCTCTGTTCAAAACAAACACAACATCTGCTGGAATTTTTTCTGCTTTCGGAGTAATCCACTACTGGCATGGAAGGCCCAAATTTCTCTCCAAGCAACAACATATTATTCACCATGTATACTCAGAAATCACAGTATTTTGTACCTGAAAGGAAAGAGGGTACATTTGGTTAAGAGTAAAACCTCAAGGCAATAGTTGTGAATGTAAGAATAGAGACAAAAAAAAAGGCTTTTTCATTGTACTGGGGGATTTTTGTTTAAAATTGTGAAGCAGAGTATCTGGACTTACTTAAACACCAAGTACAGGAAATCAAAATTTTATGTTGAAAATGAAGGCAATATTCAATATACATGTGTCAGTCCAAGTGTCATGGAAGACATAAATCTAATAATAATTAATATTATTCTGAGACTGAATAGTAAAATCATCAGCTAGTTGCATGTCCTGTCTAAATACCAGAAAAAAACACAGTGTTTGATGTTACTGAACATGCTCGCAGAAGCTAATCCTGTTCACATTGTGAGGAAGTGCTAAGGAATGATTGCAAGGGTATCTAAAAGCATAGCAAATGATGTTAAGGCATCTCAGCTGAATCTGCTTCTTTATAACGTTAGGCAGAGGCAGTTCTGTTGTCATCATTCGCGAAGGAGGTCCCATGTCTGAACACGCCACTGAAAACCTGAGATTCTCACAATTTTGGAAGGCCTATTTGCAAAGACTGTGACCACATAACATGAAGACAGTTGTCGGTCACTTACCACATCATCCATTACAGAGAACATCTAATTTTAGGTTTCTTTACAGTTATTTTTGATTATATTTTTACACTCAGTGTATCAAAGTTCTCACTCAGGCAGTCCAGAAGAACACTCAGAAGTTGCATATTAAACATCATCTCAAAGAACAGGGAAAGGGAACCAGACAACTACTAATTGCTCAAGCTTCAAATGACCAGATTTTGTCTTTCTTTTATTCATTTGAATAATGAAGAGCTTTTATAATGGAAAACATATAATTTTACTCCATTATCAAAGTTTTAAAACCCTGACACGTTTTTGTTTGGTCCAGGAACATGGGTTTTCAGAAGCTACATGGTCGAGAATTGACAGGTACCTTCTGAGGAGTTCTCCAGTTTCCAGACAGGATTGGATGTATGTTCCCCTGAAAAGGGAACCTAGAATCAAGGTGTGCTTCAGCTACTCACTGCCACTCTGCTACAAGGCATGCCCAAAAGACATGGGATCAATAATCGAACATGAGCACATGATTGCTCAGGGTCTCAAGGCTGCTGTGGGTGCTGCTGCCTCCTACATCTCCTGGTCTCCTCACAGCTCTGCACGTGCTCCTGTTCCTCATCCTTATCCTCCTAACAGCCCCCAGACATTTATCAAAGCAAAATCCTTTCTCTGCATAACATATACGGCAAGGAGTCTACACAGATCCGAAATCAACTCCTGAGCACCTGCAGCTCCCCCTGATGACAGGAGGGAGAGCACTAGGGTCAAATTCCGGCAATCCTCTCAAACCGCAACAGGTTTCAGCAAGAACTGTTGTTCCAGGGGAGATTAATGGGCACAGGTGATGAAAAGATAAGTGCATACTTTCCTCAGTTGGAATTAAATCTGGAGGAAATAAGGTTCTACAAAGACCAGAGAAATCACAGGTGGCACTGATGCTAGGAACAAACGAAGAAGAAAACATAATAAAATCTGAGACCGTTTATCAGTCGATAGTGAAAGGATTGCAACTTGCAGCTGATAGACACGAATTCTTCTCCCCTTTATGCAGAAAGAGAACTACAGAAAAATCCTCCAATGTGGGATTCCTTGGAGACAGTCAGCCCAGACTGAAAAACTCGTTTCTGAAATGCTCAATTCCCACCATTGCGATGCCTAATGATACGGGCATTTGACAACACAATTTTTTCTGGTCTCAAGACTGTGTGTGTGAGCTGAGAAAAGAAACTATCTATTCCTCTTTCTTTACTGCTGGAGTTTATGACAGAATAAAGTGTAATATGTGCTTATTAAATACTTTTTGCTCCCTATGCTTAAAACTTTATGCGCCAGCATCATTAGGTATAGAATAAGAATAAACTCTTCATGATCAACTCACTGAGTAGGAAAACCGTGAGAATCGCCTGGTCGCTCTCCCAGTGCATACCTGGACATTGCGTGGATATTGATATTTAAACAAATTAATATTCCAGACTGGGCTCCTCGTCTGTGTCATCCTGCCTGATACCCACAGCCATGCCTGCCTCCACTGCCAAGTGTCCCTGATCATCCAATTTATTTACTTCATTCAACTCATTTTATCTATCTGAGTATACAGAGTTTTGAGGTAGCTACCAACGCAGCAGCCTTATGTCGGTTGTCAATGAACAGGGGGACAGGACTTTTCAGCATCTTGCCAGTTTCTAGCCAAGCAGTTGAAATTAATTCAATTATTGTGGACCTAATCTTCCTCACTTCACCAAAGACAGAAAATCTCACATTGGCTTGAGTGAGAAATCAATGAAAACAATATCTGAGCTCAATCTGAAGCAGGATTTTCTTTTGGAGGAAGCAGAGAGCTGCATTGTGGCAGAAGCCTTCCCACAGAATCACTGGGAGTGCTCCGGAGGGACAGGAGGAGCAGCACTTTCTGGTGCGTGTCTGTTCTCTCACACAATGTGGCAAGAAGAGTGATCTGCCTGCAGCTGTGCCGACTCTTGACGATGAAATGATTTAATTCACAAGGCATTTGGTACAGGCTCTGCACAACAACAAAATGGCATGCATTTGAGATATGTAAATTAAATTACTTGGTTTTGCACACAGCATTTCAGTCATTAGAGGGAGAGATAATGACTTGCAATATGTTTTTGAGAAGAAACACACAATGATAATCTTATTTACTTTACACTTTAATTTCCTAATGTGCACATGTGCATGGAGACTTGTTTGTGCAAATGTCAGTTATCAAAGAAACGTCGGACTACAATTAATGTAATATTGCTGCCCCTTAGGCTCGAGCAGATGGCCAAAGTTCAGGAACTAGCAGGGTTGCCTTCATTAAGAACAGAAATCTTGGAGGTGCTCAAGGTAGATTCTTGCTGTAATGTCGATTACATACACACAGACGTGCAGACACACACACACATATGGAAAGCAGAATATGCAAAGAAGAATATGAAAAGTGAGTTGTTCAAGAATTTTTTTATTCAAATGATTCTTTTCTTTCCAGAAGAAAATATTCTATTTCCAATCACTTTGAGCTGAATCGCATTGTCTGACTGACCTGAAACGTTTTATTTTAAGTCATGTAACACAATATATTGCATTTCTCCATTTTGATGTACTGTCTCATGGGAATTGTACTTTCAGAGCTCTGCTTATTAAAAGAACTGCAAGTCCCATGACAGATACAGCCATTTGCTGATGGAGCAGCGCAGTACCTCCAACGTGACATGTATTGGAGCTGCCAAGGGGTTATCCCACTTTCGTATCTCCGGTGCCATGGAGACGACCAGTTCCCACGCCCAGGGATGCACCATCTCTTGTGGGATGATCTGAAACACTGTTTCTAGCCAGTTCAGTATCAGACACTTCAGCGTGGCAATGTTATGTCTTAATCAAGAAGTCGAAAATGAAATGTTTTTACCGTGTGGTGTGGTTTAGCTACAGCCAGCAACCAAACACCACACAGCTGCTCACTCATTCCCCGTCAGGCTTATTGCAGCCTCCACTAGAGTTAACGGTTGGGATCCCCCAGTCACACCAGAATTACTAATGGGTTGTACCCCTTTACAGCCTGATGGCATGAGGGTACACCGTGCACTTGTGTCCACTAGAGCCTTATGCTCCTGTGGCTCTGATGTGCCAGGCCATCGAACCCATACAATCCAGTAAACCCAGCTGTCCCTCTCCTCCTCCTGGCTGCAGGCAGAGCCTCTCTAATATTGGTTGTAGGATTCTCCACTTACTACTCTAAAAATGGATTAGAATTCCTTTCCTTGAGATCAGGAGTAAGATCAGCCCTTTCACTCTGTCTGGGGAGCCGCCCACTGGATACTGGCACAGCAATTTTCGTGGAAGAACCCTGACTTGTGATTGCTTTTCCTTGCAATTGATATACCCGTGTCTCTAGGGACAAGGTAGGTTTATCCGTACCAATTCCTCATGTCCTCTCTGTGGTCACGCAGGTAAAATCATAGGGTGCCCGATGGTGTGTACCTGCTATATCCTCTCTCTTGAGGAGAAGAATGTTTACATCTTTCTGGTGTCCCACTAAGTGATTACAGTAAATGCACCAATATAAGAATTCCCTCGAGAACAAAATACCTTCTTTTTCCCTGCTAGAAGGGAAAGTGTACATAAAATTTTTGTTCCTCTCCCTCAGAAAAGCAACCTTTTTATTTTATTTTGAACTGGGACACTCTGGGGAGCACTGCACCCGGGAGGCACTGCAGAAAGTGGTGTGACTACTCCCTTGCTTGAGCCTGAGACCAAGTCCTTGAGGCTGGACTGCCTTCACCAAAGGTGATCGGTTCTGTTTCCATTCAAGCCATGGCTGGGGTAGGACCCTTCCTCCCTGCCTCAGCCACCACACAGGGGTTAGAGCCCTCACTCAACCAGCCCAGGGTCAGCTCGTCCCTCTGCTCCAGGGCACTGCAAAAAGGTTGGCTGCTGCTATTTTGAAGCCAGGTGACATTTTGAAGCCAGGTGGCATTTGGGTCCTTTTGTAACTATTAGAGTTTCCACACACGTACAGAAACTGCAAATCGCCTTGCCCTCTCAAGTTTTTGTTCTCATGCTGGCTGTACTGTTATTTAGTATGAAGTAAGAATACATCATTTTTTCCATCCTGTGAAGGCCAGTCACAATATTGTGCTGAGAGCAGCAGAAAATGCCCTTCAGAATAACGACATAAAATCTTATTAACGGCTTCTAAAGTGTTCTGATGCAGCCTGCCCTGGTTTCCTTTTTTGTGACTGCCATAAACATCTGTCCAGTTCTGTTGCAGAGCAGTGACAGAAACTAAACCATTGCTTCAAAAATTTATAAAACCTCAGTGTTGTTTGGATTCACAACCAGGCTTTAAAATTTCTTCTAGTGATACAAACTGTGCCTTTTCCTTACAACTGTAAGGAAAGGTCATGTATCAAAGTAAGATGTGTAGCCCTTGATCAGCAAAGTGTCCACAGCTGCAGGCAGAATGGAGGTGTAGGGGATGAACAGACAGACAAAAAACATACACCAGCCAGACATCCCAACCCTGTAGCCTGCCCTTCCAGATGACCTCCTACATGGACAGTGTCTTCCTTGCAATGAACGAGGAGTAAGGAGCTCACAGCTTTGTCAGCAGCTCCCGTCAAGTGCTGTAGTTAGACAAATGTCCTCAGCAGAAATGCGTCCTTACTTGGTGTATGCGACATACATAAAAGGTTGCATCGTTCCTTTAATTGCAAAAATGAGATGTAACACTAATGACTTTGTTGAAGTGTCTCCAGAGGTACCACACACACATGGACACTGATCTACATTCTACATCCCTCCCTGCCCTGAGGTGGTCCCAGCGCAGCTCTAGTACGCTACAGCTGATCGCGCTCACAGGACAAGTCTGACCCAAATCTGTAGGATTAGAAACTCATGTCTTCCAAGAAACACATGAGAAGAACAGACTGTTTGTTCATTTCAGTCTCTTCCTTAAAACTGTGCTCCAGAATGTTGAGGATGGAAAACTGCCGAAGGTAAAAGAAATCTGCGTCAGCTGACAGCTGATGAACTCCTTGTTCAGAGACATGGGGCCAAAATCTGCTGGGACATATGCTGTGAAGCAAGTCATATGGAGCCAAATCCATGGGTGGCAGAGTGGGGCTGGACATCTGGGCAGAGATCAGCTATAGAAAGACTGGTGGAGGCTGTTTTGCTTCACTTTTGTCTGCAAGGGCCATGACTGGGAAGAGCAGGTTAGCAGCTAGCCACATACATTTGGGCCCCTCAGGAACGAAGTCCTGCACAGAGTGCTGGCAAGCACGGGTCCCAGCTCATGGTACATGTCCCTCTGCCTACCTTTCATTAGCAGGTTCACCAAGACAGTCCTGCAGTGCTGTGTTGCATCTCTACTCTGGCAGCAGCAAAAGCTCATTCTGAACTTCACTTAGGGCTAGTTTGGCTGCTACAGGGTGAGGTTCAAACATCTCCACAACTAGGTCTGCTAATTTCCCTGCAGTCCCTTCAGCTGATGTTGCCGTGTTCTGCATAGGCACTGCCTGGGAATTGGTATGGTAGAGGGTTTTCAGCCCCTGGTTAGAGACAAAAAGAGCCACAGTCTCAGCTTCACCTGCCACTGATCATCAATCAGCCAAATACTGTGTACCATACCATACGGACCTAAAGGACTAAGATGTACTTCACCTTACCTGTACTACTCTGGGGATCACTTTATACACCCCTACCTATCATCTACACTGACATGTTTGGTCTCTTGGCCTTATGTCTTCCTTCCTCTATTTCAGTGCCTGTTGATTCTTCTTATTCTACCACTCAAGAATGAGTTTAAAGAAATACTATTTATGCATAATCTTTGTCTCCTTCTCATCTGTACAAGTTACTCGGGCTGGTTCTAGTCTTGTGGCTAAGGCCTGAATCCTTTCAGCTCTTTTCCTCAAATTTTGACAAAACTTTGCATTAAAACTCTGAAAATAAAATTTAAATCAAAGAAAGAAGATAATGAATCCTGATCCTATCTTCTTTAACCCCAGTATGTAGCATGAAGTCAGTGAAACACCAATTTAAAAAGGCTCTGGAAGGGAATTCTTCCTATGTAATAATTAATAATGAAGATTAACAGAAGAATCACAGCATAACCCCAAAACTTGTCAGAACTGGACTTCTGTCCCAATTCTCCTGTAATTCAGGCACCTGTCCAACTTTCTGCAGAAGTAGCCCTGTTCTACTTGATGAAACTTGCCTTAAGCTTTGGATTAAACACATTAAAACTAGAAACTGAATCCCTGACATCAAAAATAGCTGTTTATACCACACTATCAATGAAGAGAGGCTGGATTCAAAGGGCTTTTTTTGTATGGTTTTGTTTGTGGTTTGTTTGTTTGGGTTTTTTTAATTTGTTGTTTGTTTTGTCTGACCTTAGGACAAAATTATTCACAATTGTTTTGGAATAAATAAAAAATCAGCAGCAATTCAATATATTTAGCACTCTATCAGACTGGAGAACTACTTCATTTAACTACTGTGGGAGGAAGAAACACATGCTGCAGCCCACACTTCTCATGTGCTTAATAACTTAGGCTTTTTTCAGAGGCAAAGTAATCATAAGTCAATGGAAAAACAATGTCATATAGAATGGAATCATAGAATTGTTTTGGTTGGAAAAGACCTTTAAGATGATTGAGTCCAACTGTCAACCTGGCACTGCAATTCTATCCTAAACCATGTCCCTAAGCAAAAGTCATATGTTTAATATAACTAATGAAACAGAGATCTGCCTTCTCCATGTGCCCAAAAACAATGGGAAATGATGGCTCCTTGTGACAGGTGACCTCTGAGCCCTCTGTCGAGGAAAAGAAGGAGGCATAAAGAAATGTCCCCTTTTCCTCCAAGCAAGTCTGTCGGTGTCTGAGAGAATGATGTTCTCCCTTCTCTGCCTGCCCTACATAAAGAGGGTTCTCCTAACTCCCTTTCAGTAGCTGGAGACAAGATCCTAATGGAGAGAAGGAAATTTATAACTTTTTCCCTAGGGGGATTTAAATCCACTTGCTTTTGAGAGGTCTCAAATGTTTCATGTTTTCAGTTTTAAATCTTTGGGCAGGAGTGGGAAGAAAACAGGTCTTGGTGAGGCTCAGGTCAGTGACAATTAATTGTCTTGGTCAGTACATCAGAGAGAGTAGAGAAGTGTTGGTTTCCTTTATAAAGCATTTTCATGTTAGTTTTTCAAGAGTAAATAATAAACTTAAAGATATCTGTTAAAAACCTCTCAATGCTTAATAAAAACTTAAGTAGAAACCAGAATATTTACAATAAGTAACGGTTGAAAAATAAAATATTTTATAAAATGTTCTGAATGTTTCCACTTAGCAATATTTCAAAATTGAACACTTATTTTTACATTTCCTAAGCTTTTCCTAAAATTCATATTACTTTCTAGCTTGTTGCAAACATTTTTTTATCCTTTGTTTACTGAAAGATCTCTTTTCTGGGAAATGCAAGCCGATACTAGGGTTTCATTGAACGTTTTGGTTTAAGTTTTGTCAAGGGAAAAGAAAAACCCAAACAAAAAAACCCCAAAACCAGGAGAAATTAAGCTTGCAAAATAGGTTACAAGGTAATAATTTCTGTAAATAATTCACTTTTCAAAATGACTGCTTTTAACAGTAGCAATGTCAGGAGGCTTTTGACCCTGTCTGTTCATAATAAAATTTAAAATGCATCTGAGACAGAGTTAGCCAAATTACATTAGGTTGAAAAACAGCAATCAGAAGGATACATGAAATTAACTAAAATAGATTTTCATTATAAGACTCCACTGAAATAATTGTATTATTTACTGTTTAAATAGTCCAAGAAGTCAGGAAAATTTTTCCACAGTAATTGTACTATTTTTTCCTTTTTTTCCCTTTTGCACAGTGAAAAACAACAGATTTTTAAAACACTGGCAGCAATAGCAGGGTTGTCATCAAATCAGTCAAGACATGAAAAGATCATGTTCTGGTTTGTAAATGCACTGTATCTCTTTCAAACTCCCCACTGTGCAGACCTGGTGTGGAGGCTGGGTCAGAGATAGTTGAGCAGAAGGATGCTAAGTCATTATACCTATACACATGAGCTTAACACAAAACTGAACTCCAGCTGTTTGGGGGTGAAACAGCAACGCTTGCATCTAATATTGGCTGGTGGTCCCCATGATGACATTTTTGCAGTGACAAATGGTTGCCTATCTGTCCATGTGAGTCACCTAGTAGACCACAGAGATACTTGTCAGCTCTGATTTTATTCAACTTCTGTATCAAAATGAGTAAAACCCACATTAGTGCAAGCTGCAGCTATAGCACCTTTCTCCTGGGGCTTTGGCACAGCAAGAGCAGGGAGGGATGCTGTTTATTCCATGAAGGTACAAATCACCTGAGATTATCTCAGGCCTTATGTTCCCAAGCATGATGGTATCCAACAGTGCTTTCATAGCTTCCAGCAGCAGTACTATCTGCCTGGAATTTGTTGCTTGGATTGATCCCATAAGCAAAGCAGAGCTGTTTTCTGGGAACAAGGCAGTGTTTTCTAGACTAAGGGGAGGTGTGTGGGGTGTGTGGAAAAAGTTGTCTGTGTGTCTTTTGCATGGGAGAGCACACCAGCCACCACCTCCTCCTGCATTTAATTTGGTGCCAGGTTGGGAAGTCTGCCAGCCTGCATGCCTGGAATGGCAGGTAGGCACTGTCCAACTTACATCCGCTTTACTTCAGAGTCTGTTCTACTTCATCTTAATTGAAGTCAAGTCTCCTTGTTATCCTTCACAAGCAGTTTTAACTCTGTCTGTACTTGCCTTTCAAAATCAGAGATCTGACATTCTTCTAAGAACATATATTTATTTACTTATTAGAAAGATTGATTTTAAAATTGCAGAGAATTTTCCATTAAGAGAAGATGAGTTATTTGGTCAGTGGGATAAGGCACTTGTAATTCAGGCAGAACATAAATGGAGAAATGTTTTTGAATATGACCCTTGGTTTACATCACTTGGCATAATTGTGTTTCAACTCCCTTTTCCCCTCTGAGTAACCAGGCTAATGTCCTGACTGTACTCCAATAAGGGGTTTACTGATGGTTTTACTAGGCACAGTATCAAGGTCCAGCTATGCTGTTATGTTTCAGTCATTCGCTGAATGCTAGGGAAAAGTCTTTTTGAGTCTGGGCTTGATTTTTCTAGGACAAAAAACATGTTGATCAAAGAACTTCTTGTAGCCTCAAGGACTTCTGGGATAAAGCTTGTTACAGGTGAACGAGAAGCATAACTAAGTAGCCACAAATAGAAAAATTAAGGCTTTGAATAGTAGTTGAAAACTATCCTTATGAAAAACCACTTCTGTATATCGGTATACTTGCTGCAGTCTTAGCTGTCTTCAAGGCCAGGCTGGATGAGGCTTTGAGCAACCTGGTCTAGTGGAAGGTGTCCCTGCCCATGGCAGGGGGGTTGGAACTAGGTGGTCTTTAAGGTCCCTTCCAACCCAAACCATTCTATGATTCTGTGATGAAGGAATCACAAGCCACAACATTTGTTTTGTCTTAAAGCTCTCTGCAGTGCATTTTACATCATATGGTGAAGGGTCTTAGATCCCAAATGGCACTTTCCACCCCTACTGTCCCATACAAAGGTCCAGAGAAGGAGTAATGGGAATACAGGCCTGCAAGCAACTCCAGCCAACATGTCAATACCAGAAATGTTGAGGAAGGAGAAGATGGATCTGGATAGGCTTGTCCAAAATCCTGCTCCCTTTTGTTGTTAATGGCAGGGGCTTTTAAAGGTTGGAATATCAGTAAGTCATGCTGTCACCATCATCTAGAAGGTGGCAGTGGGATTTCACGTTTGACACCCAGCAGGGCAGTCTCCCAAGCTGTGTGCATCACTGCTGCTCATGCTGCTGCTTTAAACTGCAAGAGAACACGGGAATTTAAAACCTGACCTTCAGGTGAAACAAGCAGAGCCTTTCAGCAAAAGATATGCTATGTATCCACAAAAAAAAAGGCTATGATCCCTTGCTAAATGGGTGACCGTTTTAAAGAATATTTACATTTACTCCCTAAGACTTTCTGTGTTGCCCTCCCTCTGAGAGTGTCTTGAGGTTATATTTAGTTCAAAAGATTGATCTCATGATTAAATGAATCTTATCTGCTGCCACTCCTACTGCAAACAACATTTTTATTTTTCCTGATAAAGGCAAATTGTAAGTCAGGCAGAATGTCATTTTCTTGCATCTTGCAATGTATGTTAACAAAAGATTACTTTCTGGAAGCTTTTTTTTTTCATTGAAAGTGAAAAGAACAGATTAAATTCCACATAAATGTTATGACTCACGGAAAATAAATAAAGGTATCTCTCTACAGACTGTCATTTCAGGCCTCAGGTTACAAAAGTTATTGCTAATTTTTATTAAACCTGCATGCATGACTACAGTTATGGTTGGGTCATAATACTAATAATGTAAACAGGAAAGTTTATCTCGCAAATACCATATCAAAGGGCTGGTGCAGCACCTGTGCCTTCCTGTTAGGGAACTGTTTAATGTCTTTGCTAATACAAGCACTCATCTCCCAGGAAAGATTCTTTCTTCTTCATAACTAGCAACAAAATTTAATGCATTATAGATACCTTCTTATGTTCTCATTGTCATAGGAAAAGAGAAACCACAGACACTAAATTAGTGCAGTTAAAATAAGACTGATTCAGAAAATTGCTTCCTCTTTTTTCTGCTGACTTTTCCTCTTTTCACACTTTATGACATCTCTGTTTTAGTGCCATAGAATCACAGACCACCCATGGACCTACCGCCAAGACATTTAAAACCTAAGATACAGAGACCTTTTTTCTAATTATTTCTGCAACATAACATCAGATGATGCTCAGACTGTCCTCTTTAACTGCAAATACATTGGAAATACTGACAAGTGAAATACAGTGGAAAGAAATACTGACAATAGTGGTAAAAATACAGAAAAAAAAATACAGGCTCCAAATACTTTGCCTATAAGTGTTTATTTTTAGCAGGTATATATAGCAGTCTTTCAATTCTGTTAATTTAAGAGGTCCCAGCTGAGCATGTTAAATGACTGACTGCAGCATAAGCTTAACTGCCAGCAAGCCTCTGAACACCTATGTGGAGAGGCTAAAATTCAGTGTCTGCACATTGAACTACATTCAAGCCCTGAAGACAGGTGAGATGAATCCAGACCCTACAAATCAGGTTTTTTTTTTTTTCCTTTTGTGACCTCATTGGGTAATAATGTCAAATTGAAATATGTTTCTTCTACTTTTTCCTTAGCTTTTAGTACATTTTCTATCCTAAGATCATTTCTTAAACGATACAGTGTGGGTTTGTTCATGTTTCTTTGTACCTGTATTACTACGGAAAGTGGGCTTATACCTTAAATCTCAGAAGACGGAGGTTTCTTCCTTATAAGTTTGAAGCAAGTAGATTATATTTGTTCCAAGTACCTGTCCTGACTCTTTCTGGCAAAGAAGGGCAGGAGGAAGTTCCATAGAGTCCAATCTATATATTGCTATGTATGAATACTTGGACATGATGTCAATGTAGTCTGTAGTAGGTTATTAAGTATTAAGTCAGACTTGTGTCTTTTAATTTCTGCCTTTAAATGTTAGCTATGTTGTTTGTATCAGTGCTCAGTTCCCACCTGGAGTTCATTCCTGTTGAAAACTGGTGTCTAAGACAAATGGACAGATACTTGTCACCAGAAGTATCTCTCTCTCTCATCTTTGACTATAGTGGGAGTCCAGATACGAGACCAGACTAGATATTTCCCTTCTTGGCAGGTGATGTGGACCCCACAGTAGGCATCTTCAGTTGTGACCACTGAGAGGAGTCAGCATGGGACTCAAGCTTTGCAGTAGTCCAGCTGCACTGTCATTACAATTACCCTTAGAAGATGTGTTTGACTTGAGCAGGACAGTGATTTCATATATCATTAAAATCAAATTCTGTCCAGTTCTGCTATCAATAGTACATGGCAAAATAAAGTAAAAATAACTCTTCAGATGGGTTTGAATGCCTTGCACATTCTATACACTCAGTGTAATGTCAGCAAGAATTTGTCCATTACTACACAGTAAGACAATTTGACTTTTACGTTTATAGAATTGCAGGACAGCTGAAGAGAACTGATTAGATTTTATTGTAAATATATAACCTAAACTCTTCTAGAGAAATCCTGAACTTCATGCTTGAGAATAACTGTGTTTTGAGCATTGAAGTTCTACTTTTGAGGTTGTCTGCAAGACAAATTTGCAGTTCTAATTAAGGCTGCTGAAAGCCAGAGTAATACTAAATAATAATAATGTTAGCACAAAGAAAGTTGGCTCCAGATGGTTTTAAAAGAAATTGGCAAATTAACAAAGAAGGCAGAGATTACTCCTTATGGAAAGAAGCAAACCAGGCAGGACATCTGTAACTTGAAAGTAGCAGGAAAAATAATTAAGAGAAGACACATCAAAAGATAAAAGTTGTTTGAGAAAAGCAAGACCCATTACTGTACCAAAGCCCACAACTCTCTGATATTCTAATTAAAAAGCATTCCTTAACTTGCACACTTCCTTAAAATAACAAGTGTAACATTTTTTCAGTATAATGTAGTTAGGAAAAGGGGATAAAAATGTTTTAATCAATACAGTGCAATAATTGTCCTTAACACTTTTGTCCTTAACACTAGGTGTAAATACAAATTGTAGTAACTTTCAAGTCACTCTCTGCTTCACTAATACCACAATACTGCATCACTATGTGACGAAGAATAACAATAAAATAGGAGAAATCACCCAGATTAAGGGATCCCGTTCCTGAAGAGATTTGATGAGTTCTTGCCTCAGAAGAAGGCAAGCAGCAGCCTGCCTGCAATGCAAGACTGAGTCATTACCTAGCTTTAAATCCCAGTTAAAAGTCTGGGGATTTTTCAAATCACAACATAGGGGGACCCCACATCTGCAAGGCTTTCCTTATAATGCTGGGCTTGCTGCAGTCTCCCTTTTTTAAAATCTAAAGGCTTTTAGATATACAGCTGCATTTTAGATCAGTCAGTGGTTTGCTCCTTTAGCCTCTATGATTTATAAAAAGAAAAGTTCATTTTTAATTATAAATTTAAAGTTCACACTTCTTATGAAGCTTGGTTCAAAGCTGTTTTTCTTGATGAAATTATAAGATTAAAAAAAAAAAAGAGCCTTTGCTATGAAGTATTGACATAACTTTAATTACCTGGCTGTTTGTAATAAACTGATTCCATTTCTCGCCTCGTATTGGGCCTTATAAGATTTCAATGCTGTAAATATCTGGGCAAGGCATTCCAAGCCTAGTGATGCAAATGGGAAACCTCCATCCTTTCTCACTCAGCATTTTTGCACACAAGCACCCTGTAAAAGTACGTGTGTGAATGCTCTTACTCGAGGCTCCGTTTATTTCAAGTGTCAGGAACGCAATGAGGTAGCTTAGCCTGAAAACACCAGACACAATTCTTACTCACATCTTACTAGTTCATTTTTAAAGGAATGACTATTTAGATAGCCTATATAAATAGTTTCGTTTTCAGCTGCACTCACTGATGTCCATGGGAAAACCTCTTCTGAAAGTGGTCTATATGCACACCTTCAAAATGTATTTAACCATATAACTTCACGTATCTCTTTTTAAAAACACTGGCTGATCTCTATAATTTCTTAAAGATGAAATTTTCTGAAGAAAAGTATTTGCTTCCAAAGAGCTTCTGATTGAAAGGCTAACTGTGATGGTGGAAGAATACTACCTTTTACATACAGTGGTTTCCACCACAGGGGCCAAGACCTGTCTTCACAGAGGCAGTTGCTGTTATCAATGATTTATGAATAAGGAAACAGCTATCAGAGGTAAGGCAATTTAATGAGTCATACAGTGAAACTGCAGCCAGGCTAATGCTGAAGTCCGTGTCTCTCAAGATCTCCATTCATGTTGAATCTTAGATATGTTCAGAAGACAGACTTGTTGCAAAACACAAATCTAGTGACCTGAAAGTGCTTCATAACAAATTACAATTTCAACAAAATTTTGATTCAAGGGGAGAAAAAAGGAAAATGTTCAGTAATATTGATTCAAGGCTTTACGTTAGTTGCAGAATTTTGAGTTCTCATTTCCTTCTTTTGGTTCTGAATTTCTTTTTTATTTTCTTTTAAAATATGGTTAAGTACATACTATGTATACTTTTATAATTAAAAGAACAAAACTGAGAAGAAATGTGTTGATTGACCTGAAAATATTTCCTCTTTCATATTCTTCTCAGTTCTGAAATTTGAAGTTGCAGTCCAAACCATCATGCAAACAAAAATCAAAATAAAAATCTCAGGTCCTCCAAAATGTGTCTGCTTTTCACACTACTCCATTTACCTCCATTTTCTACCACCCTCTCCATGGCTCTTCCTACTAAATATCAGAACAGGAAAACTATCCTCCAGTAGAACTACCTCTGTTTCCGAAATCCTCTTTGCCTGAAGAAAAATATTCTAAATTAGATCTATTTTGAAAAACATTCTCCCACTTAAGGCTGATAATTTGAAGTATCAGAAGAGAGAAAACAAAGAAGATGGAGTGATTAAAGTTGTCAATTTTTTCATATGGATTTCTGTAAAGGAAATTAATTACTATTGTGGCTATGAATTAGCAGCCTCAAACTTTGAACAGATGTGTAAAAACTGGTAATAAACAGATTCAGAGAATTGAAAAGGAAAGGAAAAGTTTGGAAAGGGCCTCTGGAGATTGTTTATTCAAGCAGGGTCAACTGTCACAGGTTATGCAGAACCATGTCCAGTTGGGTCTGGAACATCTCCAGGGATGGATACTTCACAGTGTCTCTGAAGCAAGCATCATGTGGTCCTTCCTTGGCTGTCAAACCTCACAGACATCAAGCTCTCACATCAAAAGGAAAGCAAAATTTAAATACTTCAACAATTCACGTAAATTAATAACAGGGCAACAGTCCTAAATATCTAGAATTGTTTCATCAGTCACCTTTAAGATGATCTAAATAGATTTTGGCAGATGTAGACTATCTATTTTTAGCTTTTTGTAAAACTATTTCAGAGTGTTCAGAATTGTTTACTGTGCTGTCCTGTTCAGCTTTCCAGAACTGTGTCTGGGTTAAAAAAAAAAAAAAAAGTAGTGACAGCATTATTATTTTTGGAAACATGTATAAGCCAGAAGGTAGGATCCGTGTTGTGGTACCAAACCTCAGAAATACACTTACAAACAATTTTCCAGCAGATGATTAAAAACATGTTAAGCAACAACATGTTGGATTTGACTGAATGCCACTTGGCTGCACATAAAATATTACTGAATGAGTTGAGTAAATTTAAGTTTATAAATATTTGTATAATCTTATGAGAACACGCAACCCCTTCACCTGCCATGGGTTTAGGTTAGCCTTCCTTGTACAACTTGTTAGAAACAAGTGTCAGCATTAGGGATCAGTCATTCTCCTTTATCTCTCTTTCTTTTTTATTCTTTTTAATGAAAAGTTCTCTTATTTCTCCTGTTCAACAGCTTTATATTCTAAGCTACACTGAAGAAATTTGCACCCATTTAACTCTGAGAAAGTGACTGGCAAACTTCACTAATGTGTGTTTGTTGTACATCAGCCTAATTTACACCTCATGGAAATGCTTTATCTCAGCTAAGAAATATATAAAAAAATAGGCTAGATGGAGTTAAATCAATGGAAAGAGCTGCATTCAATATGGTTTATATTGCTGAGTCAGAATTTCTGCCACTAACAGGGGAAGGGAACTTACTTTTTTTTTCTAAATAATCTGATTTACTGATTCATTAAAGAGACAAAATTAAAGCTGTACAACTAGCTGTTTTTATTAGCCAATACCCTGTGTTAAAGCACTGCCACATATGAAGTCCGTATCTTTGATATAAAAAAGTGGGGTTTTTTCCTAGTGATATCTCTAACTGAAATTTACTGTCTTAGTCTAAAAACCTTCTGAAGACCAAACATAAGTAATTTTTACTTTCATGTAGTTTGACAACTGTCATATGTAGTCATTATGTCAACTAGTTACGCAAAGCCAAACGATGTTAAAAATAAACCTGTTTGATACTAGGAGGATATACAGAAAGATAAACTAGGCCTCCCATGTGAAGTCTTGTTCTCCAGCTAGTTAGAACACCTAAGATAATACCTATAAATATTTTCCAGATGACATCAGAGATGTTTTCAAGGTGTTTGCATTGAGCCCTTTGCTTATAGTGATTTTTTTGAAGGGATTCCCCCAGTTCTCCGGTTTCCTGCACATTGATGCAATTTTGGTGCAATCACAGCCGATTTCTTTTGGAGACACCAGGCTGGAAGCTCTGATCAGGGGGTGTCCGTCGTGTGTGACCATGTGGGCCGTAAGCAGTGGCCAGCACCATCGACAGCTCCAAGTCACATCCACGGAGGCAGCTTTTCCTCCCAGGGACTGGACAAAGTCTAGTCCAAAGGGAAAACCCAGAACCACCAGCAGTGTGGATACGAGGACTCATCACCAGCTGCTTCATTCCCCTGACTCATTCATACTGTGTTGAACCTTTTGCTAATGTAGGCACAGCCCCTGCAGGTTTCTCAGTCGTTAAAACTCGCAATCTAGGCGTTCGTGGATCTGGGAATACCGCATGTTTGCTAGCAACCACATGGCCATCAGTTTTCTGAGATCTGGCAGGCAGGTAGGAGAACTGCCTCTGGAGATTTCGAGCAGAGTGGTCAGGAGCAGAAAACATACATGTACCTGGTTGAACGCTCTGCCATATCATATCAGTCCATCCAGGTCCCTGCCTGGCACAGAAATTGGTGATCCTGCACATGGATTGAACTGGACATAAGACGGTGTCTGTCTTTTTTCTATTTTGTCACTTATTTTAAAGATGTAATGTTTCAATGAGGTCCTGAGAAGCAGCAAGACTGAGAAGGTGAATATTATCTTTAAAGAACTGTAAAAAATAAGTTATCCTGATTTGTCTGAGAGGCCAGTGATGTGGATCTATTACCTCATACAGACATAACTCCTATTCCAGTACCTCATCAAAGGACCTTAGCACAGGGGCCAGAATTATTGAAGCAGTGCATGGCTTACCTATGAAAAAATTTACTCCCTGTGAATTCACTTAATGTTTTTTGTTTCATCTAAAAATTCCCAAAGTTTCTCTTTGATGTACCTAGTGATTGGCAGCCTTTCAGTTCAGATGCAGCATATTGCAATCTGTGGTACACAGGGGAGGGCCTGAAAATAGGGAGGAAAATGCTCAAAACCCATCAGTAATTTTTAATGCTTCAGCTTTCAAAATTGTAAAACTTTTCAGTACACTTTCATATATCTTGACCAATTATTAAAGGTTAGAACTATTTTTCAGTAGTCTGTATTAACATTTTAATATGGGCTGGTAAATATAGATGAAAAATTCACCTTTCATTTTCCTTCAGTATAATCTATTTTGAAAGCACTGAGGGATTTGTTTTAAGGTATTTAGCTAAAACAGTCTTCAAAGAGTTTATTTTCATGAAAATTTCATGACAAAACTTAATGTGATGATAATGCTTTTAGCAACTTAATAAACACCTTAGATTGCTAAAGAATCTGTAATGATCTCATTACTTAGTCCTTTTGTTTCTCTAGCAAAAATATTATCTGGAGTCTTAAAACAAAAAGTGGTGATATTAAGCCAGTACCACTTTGTCAAGGATACAATGGATTTTTTTTTTTTTTAAAGAAGTCTTGATGCCTATAGGATTCACTTCTTTTTTAAATAACTACTGCCAAGCTTGGTGTCTGTAAAATACCCTTCCTGAGATATGAGGTTTGATCTCTACAAACAGGAGGTTGCTATTTTCATTCCCAAACAGAAATGTAATTGCATTATCATAAATTCACATTGCTGTTGGCTGTATTGCAAACATCCATGGAAGTCTTCTTGATCCCAAAGGTGGCATCTAATGTAAAAGATTTCCAGGTAACTGAAACAGCTCCATTTGCTAATTCTTGATCCCAAAGGTGGCATCTAAATCTTTATTTCCAGGTAACTGAAACAGCTCTATTTGCTAATGTCTGCAGGATGAAAGCAGCAAAAATCCCACCATAATTATACTTTAACATCAGTAAAACCATAATTCAAAGTATCTTGAAATGCTTATTTTGTTTTAAGGTCACAGTAAAATAGGGAAAATAGTTAGCAGTGAATAGAAAGGAAAAGTTCATGATCTTGGTTATTGGTGTGAAAATCTACACTCACTCCAATAAAACCAGTGGAAGTATTTCACTGTCCAGTGCTGCAGCTGGAATCAGAATTGAGATCAAATATTGAAAGCCACTTTTAAACATCAGAAATGACAACAAAACCAGAAATTATTATTTTTAGCCTGCTTTCCTAAGGAGAGGAGGCTCACACAAACATGCTGTATCTGCATGTCTGTCTGTCCCATCCTCAATACCCTGCAGGCTACTGATCCATTTTAAGGAGGTTTAGTAAGGTTTTAATTTCAAAGATGCTCTATCGCTCTGTATTTTCATCAAATCTGATGAAGAAATGAGACTACTACTGCCTGTATGGACCAAGGCTTGGGATCGATGCCTCTTTGGTATGCCATATCCACCCAGGAGCTCGGGCACAAGCTGCAGCCTGTGAGCAAACACAGCTTGGCCAGCTCTGCATTCAAGGACTGCTCACACACCTTACCACGTGCCAAAACCTTTGCTGAAAGCCATGCACTCCATGAGAGTTTCAGAAGAGGAAGTCCCTGCCCCAGTTAGATGTGTGGCAGTGTAGACAGGCTGTCTTGCAGCTGCCCAATTTCTCTCCTCTTTGTTGTGAATTAGAATTGCCTTGGATGATGCTACTCCAGCGGCTCCCTGCCCTCCTCTTCTCCCCAGTGAGCTGCCTGGGCTGACACAAAATCTTGCTGTATAGACTTAAATCAGGGATGGAGAAAAGATATTCTCGTTATTCCTATTTTAAAGCAAGGCTCAGAGTCCCTGAGTTAGGCAGGGCCATAAGGGAGAGTCAGTGGCAGGGCTGGGAGGTAAATGCAGAATCGCTGAATCACAGCTTGTAACTACAGGAAAACCCTCCCATGAATTCCTCACTAGCTGCTGTGGGAGAAAAAATAGATTTCTCCGAAAATGGTAAACACACAGAAAATGTCATCAACAGTGGATACATGGCAGTCAACAAAAATGCAATACCACTGGCACCCATGATGGGTATCTGGCAGCACTTGCTGGTACTACTCAACCAGGGTTTAACTACACCCAGCCCAGGTCTTGCTTTTATCAGGAAGTTTGGGGTTTGCAGTAGCAGCACCGAACGCCCTCCCTGCACACCTGCCATGCACTTCATGCCCCAACAATAAACAAAAGAAGGACTTGATAACCTCCAAGATGTCGTGCTGGTTTCTAATATCTCCCTTTTCAAAGACCTCCATGGTTTTGCCACAGGCGGATGCCCTGCAGGTGTCTGGAAACCTCTGTTGTCAGAGAGGGAATCCTCAGTTCTACATTGCCCTCCAGGACCTGGGTTCAGTTCCCTCATGGAGGAGCCCTGCAGCTGACATAAGGCACAACCTTTTCACAATGGGAGGCAAACAGCAGCATTGCACCCCGTATACGCAACCACAGGCACCTCTCACGGGCTCTTATCCCCTGCAGCTAAGGTTCAGAAATCATTCCCATAAAGACCTGTCATGGCATCTTAGCTGCTGTTTAGTCATTTAAATCAGGAAGACACCGGCACCTCTGCATGGGTGGAGATGTCCCCTCTGCACTGCACAGGTCCCATCTGGGGTCTTCTACTCAGACAGCTAACGGTCCTTCAGGCAACATGCAGACAGTTCTGCTAATAGGTACATAGCTTCTTCTGTGGCTGCTAATAGATCTGTTTCTGTTATACATACAGCTGTCTCCAACTCCTGCAAGAATGGAAATTAGTTTATTTCCCAGGCCAGACACCAGAAGATTATAATTTATCTGTAGTCTGCAGGGTCATTTGCTCCATATGACTTAATTTAGGCAATTTTCCACTACACCATAGCCCACAGTTGTTTAACTAAAATATTGTGCGTATTGAACAGACTTTGTTCTGTGATTTTCTTTTTCAGTCCAAAGGACCAACGTCTTCGGGTTCAGTTGCTGCCCTCATCATAGTGTTAATTGCCCTGTCTGGCCTCTTCCCTCCCTGCCTGGAGATCCTGTTCTCATGCTTGCTTCTCCTCCTGGGGTCTGCTGCCCTGGGCCTGCTGCCCAGGCTCGAAGGCTGCCCAGGAGCTGCTCGAAGGGATGGACAGGAGCAGCCTGAGGTGACATGATGCTGCTTGAGGAAACCAACTCCTCATCCTGCATGACAGAGAGGGGTTAAAACCAGGAGCTTTTGCAACCTGGGACCAGTTTCAGTGTAACAGGCTCATGCAAGCAGTGCTGCCTTCTGTTTCAAACAAATAAAACTAAATCGAGTATGCTCATATGTGTTCCTAATTTTTTTTTTTTTTTTTTCTCCTGAAGTGTGTGCAAGAGCCTGCTTTGTGTTGTGGCTGGGCTGAAAGGGAGCTCTGTCATAGGGCAGGAGGACAAACTTCCCCATGCACCCCTCTGGCCTGGCTGGTTAGCACAGATGACATATCCCATAGGTGGCATGGCACAAAGAAATACTATTGCTCGTAGCCTGTCCTTTTTTTCGCCTGTACCGGGGCAGGTTTCTCCCAGGGGCTACGACATGTCTCAAATCATAGTCTCCAGCAGTTCTGCTGCTGACAGAAATGACCAACACTTCCACCTGAGAGACTGAAATCTCATTACAACCAAAATTTCTCAGAACTCAGAGGGTGCCTTAAATCCCTGCTTGCTTTACTCAGCTGGGTGGTAACAGTGCTTTTAACACCTCTAGTAGTACAAAGAATGCAACTTCATATGAGAAAAAATATGATCTATTTCAAATCTTACCCTTTTTATACCTGCCCTCAGGTTAGATGGGAATTTGTGCCCTACATTTAAGATGTAGTGTGGAATATCTGCCTCTGCTATCACAATATTCCTGTCAACTAAAGGATCTTTTGGCATGCTACAGCAATTATACATTTATCAGCCAAGTCTGTTTCCAGTTGAGAGAAAAGATAGATTTTGCTTGGGAGCTTCAGAGTATTTAAAATAACAGGGTGATTCCCTAGAATGTACAGATGAGCAATTACCACCTTTAAATCAAGCACTGTATGTTACTGTTTCCATGAATAATGTATATGCCAGCCAGCATTATAAAACAAAACAGTGCTACATTACAGTCTGGTCCAGGTGACCTGAAGATACTGGGGTCTTTGGGAGAAGGGGAAAAACATAACAAAAATCCTCACTCAGATGTCTACCACAGGGCAATGTGTCCATAGCAAGGGGGTATTCTCACCGTCTAACACAAGACGTCTACAGTGAAAAGGTCTGAATTAGTGCTAGTAACTGTATGCTGACTTTCACAATCACTCAGAAGAAACAGGCAATTTCAGGGTGCAATTTCTGTTGTCAGTTTAATGTTTACTTTATGATGAGTTGGTGCAATGAATCCTGTCTGGTTGCTCTGAAAATGTGCTTTTGTCAGTGGAAGAAGGCTCTGACAAAAGGGCTTACACTGCTTTTCCAGATCATTTTTTTCCCGAAATTGCTCACTCTCCTTTCCTTCCTCACAGACTTCAGGGAAATATCCTAGAGCCAGTGGGTAAGGGTTAGATCCTTTCCAATGAAGAGCAAGAGGGTGAGACACACCATAGGTACCATGCTGGCAGAGCTGTCACTCAATCCTTTGTCTTGCGCTTCAAACCTTTACAATTTCCCACATGCAGTTTTAAAACAAACAGGAAAATAATTGCTGAGGAGCTAAATGGCTTTCCAGTTGGTAAATTCACAGTTCACAAAAGCCAGATCCTTTGTTGACTCGTCGCTACTGAGGCATTTGACTGTGGGTCATATCCTCTGCTGCTGTAAGTGGGCTTGGCACAGATGTCCCTATTTGATGATCTGCAAGGACATCCCCATGTCATGATCTGCATGGATGCTCCCATATCCTGATCTGACAGAAGTTTGGTCCTGCAGTGAGAGCAGGAGAGCAAGTTCTGCAGAATAGAATGATTTGGCACTGAGACTTTTCACTGATGTAAAATTTAAATCACTTCAAGCAAACTACTAACTTTTGCCTTTGGATGGAAAAAGACAAATGGTTTTCTAAAGAACAATATTCATTGGCATTTATATCATCCAGTGAGCTATTGTTTCCTGATGTAATTGCAGTAATTGAATGTCCTGGTTTTGTCTGGGTTAGAGTTTTTCTTTTTTTTTTTTTTTTCTTCCTTGTACCTGGTACAGTGCTGTGTTTTGGATTTAGGATGAGAATTATGTTGATAATGCACTGATGGTTTAGTTGTTGGTAAGCAGTGCTTACACTAAGTCACGGACTTTTCAGCTTTCCATATTGCCCTGACAGAAAGGAGGCTGGGGGGAGTGGGGTCACAAGAAACTGGGAGGGGGATGGGACACAACCAGGACAGCTGACCCAAACTGGCCAAAGAGAGATTCCATACTATATGATGTCATGCTCAGCATATAAACTAGGAGAAAAGTTAGCTGGGGCTACTGCTTGGGGATAGTTTGGTCATCAGTCAATTGGTGATTAGCAATTGTTCTCTTAATTTGCATCATTTTTCATTGTTGTTGGTTTTTTTTTTATTTTCTTCTGCATTACATTTATTATTATCATTACTTTTTTTTAATCTGCATTACATTTATTATTATCATCATCATTATTGTTATTTTTCTTGTTGTTATATTTCAATTATTAAACTGTTGTTAACCCACGAGTTTTCTCACTTTTACTCTTCCAGTTCTCTCCCCCATCCCACTGTGGGGGAGTGAGTGAGTGGCTCTGTGGTGCTTAGTTGCCAGCTGTGGTTAAACCACAACAATGAGGAAGTCTGCATTACATTTATTATTATCATCATCATTATTGTTATTTTTCTTGTTGTTATATTTCAATTATTAAACTGTTGTTAACCCACGAGTTTTCTCACTTTTACTCTTCCAGTTCTCTCCCCCATCCCACTGTGGGGGAGTGAGTGAGTGGCTCTGTGGTGCTTAGTTGCCAGCTGTGGTTAAACCACAACAATGAGGAAGGGAAAATCATATTTTTCTTGGTAAAGGGTCAGAGGACCCTATTGAGGTAATCACTGTCATAAAGAAAGTATTACAGTCGAGTAGCCAATTATGCCAAAATGGAAATAAAAAGCTTTAAATGACAGAATAATTGGAACTGTAAGAATTACAGGCTTTAGTAGAAATTCTGAAATGTGAGCATGTATGAAAAACTCAGTTTCTAACAGGTAAGCATAGTGCTGTAGATCAGATCAGACCAGACTGAAAAATAACCTTTCCCATTCAAACAATTGATCGTTTTTGAACTGAAGGGAAAGTGTAGGTAACATGAAAGGTTGGGATTTTGGTACCGTCTTAAAGAAGTACTGGTACAAGTCTGTAGGTACAAACACTGTACATATGAGAACAAAGAGAGAGGGTTGCCAAAAAAGAGCAAAAGGGGCTGGATACCCAAAACTTCCTATCACTGAGCGCCAGAGACCAGATTTAGAAGGGCAGCTGACTACATTTATCAACCTTACCTGCTGAGTCTCTCTGGAAACTCCAAGCTGCTCAATTTTCTGACAAAGCATACAAAGGAGTACGCACGAGCCCTCTGCAAATTGAAGATGCTATCACAACACCCATATTCTTCTGTCTTCCTTCTTCTCTTTCTTTGTTTCATTCACCTGTATTTCCACATCCCTCACTCCAGACAGCCTCTCTGAGGAGCATGAACATACTGAGTGCTCCAGCCAGGGTACGTGATGCACATTCAGTACATTCAATCTGTGGAAGCCACCCAAGCCACCAA
>NW_010223688.1:9858-14515 GCF_000690775.1 Eurypyga helias | reverse complement strand
CCATTCCGTGATTCTATGATATTTGATTTTGATCTGTAGGAAGCAGATGTGCCACGCGGTATTGTCCGTACGTTATTCATACTACTGAAAAGTGGCGGGTTCATTACAGTTACAATCTATTGTAAACGCTGTAAATATGTTTTTAATATATGGTAATAATATATTACATTGAAAATACATATTTCTTCCACATGCCGATTTGAGGAGCTGGACGGACACTCTGGATTCATCCCTGCCCACATTCCAGCGTCACCGCCAGGCACATGTGCCTGATGTGGCTGGTTCCCGTGGCCGTGCCGCGTGGCGCGTATGGAGCCAGCTCGATGTCCGGCTGACGTTGGCGCAGGTGTGTACCTGCAGACATGTGTCTGGTTCTGCTTAGCAGGCCGGTGCGCGGCCTACCCTAAAAACCGCCTGCGTGGCCGTGTTTTATCTGCGTGCACGCAGCCCTTCGGAATCTGGTCCTTCGTGGTTTTTGCTTAAAGCACATACAAATCCTCCTTCCTTCTGAAAAACGGAGGAAGAAGCTGAAAAGGCACAATAGGGCAGTTTACCCTAAGCCTTTCAGGATTTTTCTCTGGAGAAGGGTGGTCCATTTGTACTAAATAATATATGCAAATGTTGCCCTTTTCCGCTTTGCGGTCTATTTAAGTGCAACGCTTAGATTTTTATGAATTTGTTCCTTGTTTTGAAATTGCTGAGAGAACATTTCAAGCAAAAGCTTTTGGCTCATAAGTTGTTTGCAAATAATTTATTTAAATTGTCTTTCACTATTCATTATTTATGAATTGGTGTTAATTCATGCCTGCCAGGATAAAGCTTCCATAAATACTAGATGGGAAATCAGTGGAATTTCCCAGGGATGTGCAAGCGTTTCTGGGCTGAACTTTCCCACATCTGAGTATTTACGATTTTGATAACTTTGCAGAACCTGTGTGCAGCTAGTGTGTTCTGGTTGACTTCGTGGAGTTAGGCGACAGTTTAATTTTTTGAAAACTCTTTCAAATGTGTGTCTGCTGCTGCTGACCAGGGCTTCGCCGCATTCCTTGCAGAGCAGGGATACCTTGCGGAAGTTAGCTCTTGAGATGGAAATAGCTTGTGACAACGGGCTGAGAAAGCCAGGGGATTTTTCTTCCTATCTGCAGGCAGGAGGTTTGAAGTAGTGGAAAATTAATAAAGGCAGAACAAAGAAGCCAGATGTTGTAAGAGGGACTAGAGAAGATTCAAAAAATACTTCCAGCAGGAGAGAAGATACAGGCATGCTTATATGGTGGAGGTGGTTTTGTTGACCAAGGTCAACCACAGTGAGCTAAACAGGGCTGAAACAACTCTCTCTGGAAACAAATCCCAAAGTATTTGAGGAGGTTTCACATCCTCTAAGGACTTTCTCAAAAATACTGCAGGGCAGTAAGTAAAGACAAATGGCGTTTGAATTCTGCGTGAAGCCCTTTTGTACGCCTGGCTGGTTACACACGCAACGCCCTCCAAAGAGCTGAACGACCCAGAAAAAAATGATTCAGATTCTCCCACAGGCATAGGGTTCTGGAATAGACCTCACTGAAATTACGAGGTTATCTCAAGGACCTTCCTCAGATGAGATCTCGGAATAGAATCCATGCCACAGAAAGGTAGTTTAATAAGGACTAGAGTTTTGCTTACAGCTTATCTTTGCCATACTGCTTAATATTACACGTTCATTTCTAGATCTTCAGCTCACTCCATCTTTACTAATTTGAATCGCTTACGGTGGAGAACATTACTTTGAATGTGTGTTGTGCTCACAGGCGTTAGAGGAAGGCTGCAGTAGCGGAGTTTTGAATCGCTTACGGTGGAGAACATCACTTTGTGTGTTGTGCTCACAGGTGTTAGAGGAAGGCTGCAGTAGGGGAGGCTATCAAAGCCTAGGTACTCTTGCAGCCTTGTGTCTTCAATGCCTTGTGTTTTGGTGTGGGTTTTTTTTTTTTATGGATTTGAAGTCTCAGTTTCCATTGTAATTGCTGCTGTTGGTACGTTCAATAAGTTCATATTGAGCTATTTATATTCTGACTAAGAAGTCATGGTTCTGTGAGCCTCCCCACATGCATCAAGATCGGAGAGATTCAGGTGGTGTTTTTCCCAGAGGTACTGAACTTTCCTTGGCTTTCTGTACTTTCCTTTAGTAGCTGTCAATACCTAATCAAATGATTTATCCCGTGTCTCTGCAGGCAACTTCTGGTCAGCCTCCCTCATCACGTCTTTTACGGGGCTGCTTGTAGGCTAAAGCCAATGCAGTTGTATGACCAATTTTTGACCCCTGCAAGTCTCTTTGTATGCAACCTGGTGATCTGTCTCGCATTATGTAGGTTGTAGCATTGTGAATTTTATGTCACATTTTACAGAAAAATGTTTACCTTCAGGCCCCAGCAAGACATCAGCACAGTACGAGTAAGATCTTCCACCTCAGCGCAAGCTGACAAGGCTAGGAGTGTGAAAGAGACTGGTTTTAAACTATTCTCTGCTTAAGCAAATTTAAACTGTTTGATCACTGAACAGAGAATAAACTTTAGGTAATTCTTTAGGGATGACAATGTAATTTCAGAATTGCAGGCAGATTACATCTACTCTAAGCCCTGCAGATCTTGCAAGGCGTTTTACTTGCCATATTAAACTAATCCTATCAGAGTAAACCATGTCTAGGCCAAACCTTTTCATCAGGTGGATAATTTTTTCTTCTACAATTAAATTGTGACTGAGTAATTCTTTTTTCTAGAAATTTCCAAAATAAGATAGCCTCAGAATCTTCTGGGATTAACCCAGTAACAATTTTCAAATGAATAGCAGCTGTGGGAATGGTCTTTCAGTCTTCATTAAGCAGTGTAATGGCATGTCTTTGCCATCTCTCAGATATAATTGCCACTGTGTTTAGGACGTAAATGAATCTTGGTTAAATCATCCCCTGTTAAGGGTGTAGTATCTGTGGGACTTGTGTCGATTTATAGAGGTTGTAATGTGAAAAGAGTTTTTACCAGCTGATGTTAATGTATTGAATTCTCTGAATTAATGTATTGAATTCTGAATGCTCTACTTGTTGTAGAGAATTGGGTTTTAATCAATGAATGGTTTTCTTACACACCTTGCCAAAGATGCAAATGTTTTTTCAGGCATTTATTTGTACTTTGATATGGAAAAGAAAAGATACTTTTTCATTCTCCTTTTTATACCAGTGGGGTATATTTACTATGTGACACTTTCCTTTATAATATACAATACATCCTGACACTAATCTTTTGTTGAACTATTTAATTCTCTAACCACCTTAAAACGGTCTCTGTCATTTACAAAGAAACCTGGAAAAAGGATTGAGATTGGCAATAATATTTGGACATCTCCTTTCTCTTAGAAAAGTCATATTTAGATGTAGGTAAGAAGTTCTAGTTTAACTGTTTATGTCCTGTGGCTTCATTTCCTTCAAAGTACTGCTTTTCCATTGGCCTGAAGATTATTAAGGAACACAAAATAGCCTGGGCTGCAAAACCTGACGATTCCATTTGAATGATTCAGGAAGCTGGAGTTTTTAGAAAGTTTTTTTTCATTTTCTCTCCTGTAAACAAGTCTTGAGGAGCTTGGGTGGTTTGAAAAGAGCAAGGGACTCGGGGCTCTCGAGAAGAACTCTAAATCGATATGATTTGTATGTTTTTATGGTTTTTCTCTCCTGTAAACAAGTCTTGAAGAGCTTGGGTGGTTTTAAAAGAGCAAGGGACTCGGGGCTCTTGAGAAGAACTCTAAATCAATATGATTTGTATGATTTATGAAGCTTTCCTAGTGTATTTATCAGCCTTCCAGTCACCGACCTCTCCTGGTGTTGGCCTCCTGTCCCTTACAGGCCCCTGGTGACATACTGCCCTCGGAGCGTTGTCTTTGGGCTAAGATGCAGAATGCGTCTGCCACACACCAGAGATGTGAATTATTTGAAGTACTAATGTTAATAATCCGTGGGTAAAGGAGAAAACCCAAGGTTAGTATTTTTGTGCTTTTCCAAAGTGGCTATGAGCAGGAAGCCGTCATTCAAAGAGCGTTCGGTAGACGTAGAGTGTGTGCTTGAGAGAGACCTCATTGCAGCTTTCCAGTGTCTGAAGGGGCTACAAGGGTGCTGGGAGAGGACTTTTTACAAGAGCCTGTAGTGATAGGACAAGGGGTAATGGGTATAAATTGAAATCAGGGAGGTTTAGATTAGATGTCAGGAAGAAATTCTTCCCAGAGAGGGTGGTGAGGCACTGGGACAGGTTGCCCAGAGATGTTGTGGATGCCCCATCCCTGGATGTCTTTAAGGCCAGGCTGGATGAGGCTTGGAGCAACCTGGTCTAGTGGAAGGTGTCCCTGCCCATGGCAGTGGGGTTGGAACTAGATGGGCTTTAAGGTCCCTTCCAACCCAAACCATTCTGTGATTCTATGAGAGGTTTCAGTGTACAAACTGCTGCTCATTCAAACGTACACAAGGAAGGTATTCAGCAAAACTGGTTTGGAAATGCACAGTTATCACCTTGTGTTCTTCCTCTGGCGAGCTAGAGGGTGAACCATGGAAATAGAGACTTGATTCTGTGACACACAGGAATTTTCTGTGTTTAGCGGTGACGGTGGTGCCAGTGAGAGAGACTCCTAGAAGCCGCCTCTGTAGCAT
>NW_010223688.1:0-9829 GCF_000690775.1 Eurypyga helias | reverse complement strand
CCTGCTGAAACCTGAGGTGAGAGAGGCACACAAGCCGTTTAGGCTCCAGCCCCTTTCAAATCCTCATCTTCTGCCCGTGGAGCTCCTCTAATGGCAAAGTTGAAACAATATTTGTGAAACTAAGTGTAGGGTAGGGACATCATCTGGTTAAAACGACAGCAAGAGAAGCATGAAACCTTTGCAGTCAGCAGGGACAGCAGCAGTTGTATTCCCAAGAATACGGTATGTAAGGAATTGAACTGTTTTGCTTTATGACAAAGGATAAAGGCAACAGCAACCTGTGAGCTCCTCAGTGCAGCAGCCGGAGATGCACCTCCAGCTTGTCACCCCGCTCCTGGCAGCTGTAGGAATGTGTGTTAGCTTGGTAGCTTGTGCACGGAATGCAGTCTGCGTTTGCTCTCGGCCCGTTCCGTGCGAGGTCTTTGAGTCCACCCGGCTGTGGCACAGGCAAGTTAACCTTCCGGTAACTCTTACTCTGAGTGACAAGATGGGGTTGTTCGGAATTGAAGGGGCTCTACGCTGAGCTCTCGCCAATTCCCTGAGCCGTTCCGTCACTACTGTCGGTCATGAAAGCAGCTTTGAAATGGTTGTGAATTTCTGGAAATTAGTAGGAGATGGAGTTGCCAACATGTAACTGTGGAAGACAAAGAGTGTTAGGGGACTTCTGTCAACCCCATGTTACCTGGGTTTAACGAAATAACAACTTATAACCTTGTGGACTAACATCCTAGGAGTAAATAAATCACATTTACCGTGCCAGTTGGGCTAATGGCAAGTATACCAGTTGTGCCTAATAAAGAATCCACTGCTGCCATATCTGTATCGTTAACAAGCTTATTTTAATATATATTTATTAACCAGTAACATAAGACAAACTGTCAATAAAACTGTTATGTTTTACTGAGAATAACATGAACCTACACAGGAAATAAGGAGGGTTTATTCCACTGTTTTTTCATTATTTGTTTGTATAAAAATACTGTATGTTGAACACAAAAAAACTTCTTTCCTTCTCTCACATGCCCAAGAACTAATATAAGAAAATCTGCTGCCTGGGGCTTGGAATAGCCAAACTTTGTTTCCTATCTTTCTTGGTAATTCTTTTAACAATGAAATTATGGGGAAATACCCTTCCTTGGTCTTAATTCTAAAGAAATAATAACTTGGGCAAAATGTTTTCTAAAAAGTGTGGGCCCAGTTTTTAAAATACTTTTATGTAATATTGGTCTTTTCATTTGGGATCTGTAGCGGATAGGTTCTGTATTGAACGGATCCTTGCCTAGAAATCTGTGGCTAGAAGCTGACTGAAATTCAGTCAGTGCCCTCAGCTAGCAGAAGAATGGCCGGAGTTCACATGTGATCTCTGTGGTTTGGTGTATACTCACCTTTAATTCATTTTTGGATACGTGCTAGAAGAAAGGAGATGAGAGGAGAAGATGGAAACAAACCGTCACTTCTCTCATTCTCCGGGCTCGTGACTCTCAGGTAGAAGTGAAAAGCAAAAAGATTGACAGCAGAGACTGTGATTCAAAGGTCTGGTTTAGATTGCTGTGTAAGCAGGAAATGATGAATCTTGGCAGAGCCTCAACCGTGGAACAAAGCTGTGAAGAAAGCTGATGCTTTGGATAGACAGGAGGAAGAGAGGACCCAGAAAATAGGAAATTGCGGACATATTTCATCTTGGCAGAGCCTGAGAAATTGGTTCTCGTTACCACGGTTGTATGAACAGTTAGTTGTTATCTGTCCTGAAGGAAAACAGGAGCGGGTAACTCCAACCAGGAGGCTGAAAATAAAACCAGAGACCTGGGCATGGAGTGTTGGCATAAAATAAATATCGCTAGGCTGCTTGTCCTCTCTCTGAAGAAACAATTTTAAGGGGAAAATCACTTTCGTGTTACTAGAAGTAAAAGGCTTGGCCTGCCCATTGGAGTTCCATCTTCTTTTAAGAAAAAAAATGAAGTGGCATGCAGATTATTGTTTTGAGTATTATATAGTGTTTTGTTGCTGTAGAGGAAGGAAATTCTGGACTTTTCACAAAATGAAAGATCGTCAGGGACTTGCCATCCCTTCAAGGCAGCTCCAGTGCTTCCTGAAACAAAAGGAAGAACTGAAATGATGGGAGATGGCAGAGTTATAGCGCAGGAGAATAATCATTTTCTGCTCTCCTGTTGCCGTATGTGAAGGATCAAACTGTTCATACTCAAAGTCAGCTTATGAGCACTGTTGTGAGTCTGTGGTCGGAACAGCAAGCTCCTTGCCTGAAGACCTGATGCAAAGTGAGCCACTCTGAGCTGAACCTGACAACACAGCTGTAAAATACTCATTCCTCATCCCGGTGGCATTTGCTACGGCTACAAGTTCCACTTCCACGTGCTGTGCTTGTTTCACAACTCGTGTCTGAATGCGGTCTTGTCTGAAGTGCTCCTTTTGGTCTAAAATGGGCAAAAGTGGCTTGATTTTATTGGTCATTTCCCACCCTTTGTGCAACAATTCCAGCACTTGCCTGACATACTTGAACTAAAATATCCTTGATTTATATAGAGAGAATGTTTTCAGTGAAAATGTTCAGGAGCTATGACTTCCTTCCTGCTGGCCGGGGATGACATTTGTTGACGTTGGCACTTTGTGGAAATGGCAATCTTTCATCTTTCTATGAAATACTGGGATGAATGCTTCCCCTGCATCACGCAGGAGCGCTGGCTTGGGATAAGTCTCTGGAGCGTACAGAACCACCTTTTATGACTTCGTGATGAACTGTATTTGTGGCTTTGTATTAACACTGTATTAAATAGTTCCTGCAGTCCTGGGAACTGCAATTCCAGTCAGAAGGTTCTAAAAGAATGAGAAATGCAACAAAAATTGGCATTCTTAGTGAATGCCATGTTGGATTTTTCCTAGTAAATCCTAAACATGGTCTGTGTGCGTGCATTGGAAATGAAATTTCAAAATATACGCTGAAAATTCTGAAGCAGGAGAATTGGGATTTTCGCATGCGAGATGAATGCTGAATGGAACTTGGGAAATTCCCAACTTCATCAGCAGTCCCCGGAGTGTTAAATACTCATCTGTTAACCTAGATGCAAGTGCGCCGTAGAGCTGCAGAATAGACCTGAGCAAGCTGGTAACAGTTTTTCTGCCTTTGTGTGTGGCCGCGGAGAGAAAAGGTGTGAAGGAGAGTAAGAGAAGTTGGGTGACTGTTTGGTGTGAGCCATGAGCAGAACAGGAGCCCGAAGGAGTTGGACTTGCTGATTGGGAGTCTAAAACATGGTTGGTGTCCTGTCAGCTAATGCCCCTGTGTCCACCCCCAAAGCCAGACTGACCCCTGTAACCCTCCTGCTGCCTTACAGCCTGCGTCCTGTTTGTGAAAGTATTAAGGTCAAATAATCTTGATTTAATTCTAGATAATTCTGCCTTTCAAAAATACAGAGGACAAACATGAAGCTTTCCACCTAAAGCACATGAGTTGGTGGCTTATCCAGTCAAACCCCATCTTTCCTGGGAAACTGGTAAATTACTACAGTGCCTGGAGCAGCCTTGGGTCGTGTCAGCATCACAAGCGACCGGTACGTCTTCAGCAATGGAGTTACCAATTTTTCATTCCTCCTTGTTTGTGTTTTATGAAGAACTTCATGCTGAAAACAGAGGGACTTTCTGCTTGTGTATTAGGCTTTTCTCCCATCGCTGTGCTGGCTGGTGTGAACCCCAAAAAGGAAAGGCGCTCTGCTCAGTCCAAAGCTCTCGCTGGGGATAACCAGCAGCCTTCGTGTATCTCTCCCCACCCAAAGTTCACGCGCAGCGGAACGTTCGCTGTAGTCACAGCACGAGTCTGGCAGGTGTTGAACTTCCCTCTTCTGAACTGTTCCTGCCTGTTTGTGTACAGTAACTGCGATCTGCGAAAAATAAGGCAGGTTATGGTCCTTGGCAAGATTTCTCCTCTCATTATTTGGAATCTTTGGATTGTTAACTGGAGTTTTGGAGGCCCCGGCCTTGAACACGGTGATGCTTTGGAGCAACTGATCACTGAATTCCCGCTATTGTCTTAATGGTGTTGCCTTGAGCTCTGTTACAACGAAATCCAACTGGCTCTTTAAAAACAAACAAAAAAAGAGTTCTTAAATTCAAGTGAAACCATGCCAGCCCTTTACGAGTCTCTCAAGGGTTTTATGGCTTTATGTAGAACGCTTAAACTGTGTTTTTGAGAAGCAGCTGCATTTGCCACACTCAGAAATCATGCCTATAATTTCCCTACTCATGCCAAGCTAAAATAAAACACCTCTGGTTGCTCCTTCTGAAACTTTCCACTCCGGATAAGGCCAATAAGTATTTTTGGAAATGTTTCTTAGAAAGGTTGGTATAATTAGTCTTGCTTGCCTTTTTTATTTTTTTCCCCCCTTCTGTTTGTTTGGCAAAAGACCATTTTTCTACATTGATCTGAAAGGGCAGTATTCCATCTGGCCTCAAACTCAGCATTCACCCCTCTCCTCAGTCGGGTCTTGAGAAACTGTCTTGTACTGAATGTGAAAAATGAGCCTAATTCATCTGCTTATAAATAGTTACTTTCCAAGTACTGAGTTGTAGTGCGTGCACTTGTCTAGCAGGTACTTGCTTGAGAAACAGATTTCTTGCCAACCTTTCCTTTGCAAACTCATGTTGCCCTTGTTTCCTGGTTATGCTTGACAGGGTAGTTGAGCCATCCACGAGGTGGTATGAGCATGGGCCTTGGTGCAAGCTTAGCGGTGTGAGTGGGCCTTTTAGTGCCACTTCTGCTCTGGCTGAAGCAAAAGGGGATAATGAGCCTTCTCCAGCCAATACAAGAAGGCACATACTACATCGAAGTTTCCCAAGAAGAGACTCTCAGAGCTAAATCCTTTGGAAAGCAGAGGATTTTGGTAATGGCAATGAACCCTTGTGATGCTTGACAGTAGCCAGGAAACACTGTGACTCTTAAGTCCAACTCTGCCTTCTGGGCTGATCTTGTTCTGTGATTTCTGTCAAGAGCTGGTTGTCCTGCAAGCCAGGCTGTGACTCACACAGGGCTGCCTGCAGTCAGGAGAGACATTGAATCATGGAATGGTTTAGGTTTGAAGGGACCTCAAAGCCCCCCAGTCCTCCCTCCTGCCATGGGCAGGGACACCTTGCACTAGACCAGGTTGCTCCAAGCCTCATCCAGCCTGGCCTTGGACACTCCCAGGGATGGGGCATCCACCGCTTCTCTGGGCAACCTGTCCCAGTGCCTCCCCACTCCCTGCGGGAAGAATTCCTTCCTGATATCTAATCCAAACCTCCCCATTTTCAATTCAACCCCGTTACCCCTTGTCCTGTCACTACAGGCCCTTGGAAAAAGCCCCCCCCCAGCTTCCTTGTAGCCCCTTCAGGTACTAGTAGGTGCAGTAAGGTCTCCCTGGAGCCTTCCCTTCTCCAGGCTGAACAAGCCCAATTCTCTCAGCCTTTCATCGTAGCAGAAGTGCTCCAGCCCTCTGAGCATCTTCATGGCGTCCTCTGGACTCACTCCAACCTGTCTATATGACATCATGTCATGGTCCTGGCTGGGTTTTCATAAGGTGATCCGGTAGTATTATTCATTATTAATATAAATGGGTGATAGCAGATCTTTCTTCCAGAAATTGGATAAAAAACCCCCATATATATATATAAAAATTGACAGTCAGACTTAGTTTACTTGTAGTAACCTGGCTAGTTCATTGGCCTTCTGCATGCCGTGAAGTTTGTGTTCTACACATTTTCAGCGAGCACTTGTACTTTGCACTGTTCCATATAACTACTTCAATTTCTTCCATGGCCCTCTCAGAATAGCTCTGTAAAAGAGAGGACTTTAACGACCGGGGCAGTGAGGGAAGCAGTGTTGCTGAAAGGGTAGGTTGGTGCCTCGCAGGAGGAGTCGGTGCCTTTCTCCCCTGGCTTTGATTGCTCTTCTCCAGAGTTGCTTCTGTTACCTTTATTTTGGTAATGTGACTGGCTAGCCAGTTCTTTCCTCCCCACGTAGGCAAAGAGAGGAAAGGAAAGGAAGGAAAAGCTAGTGGGAAGAGTAGAGGCTGAACAGTAGAGGAAATACTACTGACATCATAAAGGGCTTTGCACCAAACTTGGAAGTTGCCTGAGCTCGAGGTTCCAGACAAAAGAGTCTCCTGAAATGGCTTTTTGGATAATTAATGAGAATTATATTCCTTACTTCAGTTTTCCTGGAAAAATGTATGGAAAGAGGTGGTCAGTCACATTTTCGATCCAAGTAACTGCTTTTCCATATATATTTAGTTGCAGCAATTTGAAATAATTTCACTTGGTAGCAGCTGCAAAGGAAATTCAGACCTTTGATTCGATGCCCTGATGCAGACAGAGGTGTCTAACGTTGGTTGCCCAAGTCTGAATGCTTTTGGATCAGGGATTTATCTGTGAAACCTGAGCTTGAATCCCGCTTTTTTTTTGGCAGACGTTAGAAAGTTCTGAAGCTAAAAAACCCAAGTGTATTCTGCTTGCCCCAAGCAACGCAGAGCCTCTGAAGCCACGTCAAACTCGGTCCCTCTCTGCACCTACAACTGCTCGCTGTGCTTTTCTCCCCCTTGCCATCTGTGCCCTTTCCTCCTCTCTTCCCTTTCTCCGCTTTCTCGTTGGCGTGCTGCTCGCCAGGATGCCTTGCAGCGTGTGCTGTGAGCGGGAGATGTGGGCTCGAACATGTCATAGAATCACAGACTGGTTTGGGTTGGAAGGGACCTTAAAGATCATCGAGTTCCAACCCCCCTGCCATGGGCAGGGACACCTTCCACTAGACCAGGTTGCTCCAAGCCTCATCCAGCCTGGCCTTGGACACTCCCAGGGATGGGGCATCCACAGCTTCTCTGGGCAACCTGTCCCAGTGCCTCACCACCCTCTCTGTGAAGAATTCCTTCCTGATATCTAATCTAAACCTCCCTGATTTCAATTTATACCCATTACCCCTTGTCCTGTCACTACAGGCT
The DNA here is from genome assembly GCF_000690775.1 of Eurypyga helias. Classification (NCBI taxonomy): domain Eukaryota; kingdom Metazoa; phylum Chordata; class Aves; order Eurypygiformes; family Eurypygidae; genus Eurypyga; species Eurypyga helias. The sequence goes on along the minus strand of NW_010223688.1, from coordinate 2,855 downwards.
CTTGTAAAACGTCCTCTCCCAGCACCCTTGTAGCCCCTTCAGATACTGGAAAGCTGCAATGAGGTCTCCTCGGAGCCTCCTCTTCTCCAGGCTGAACAAGCCCAATTCTCGCAGCCTTTCGTCATAGCAGAGGTGCTCCAGCCCTCGGAGCATCTTTGTGGCCTCCTCTGGACTCGCTCCAAGTGGTCAATATCCTTCTGATATTGAGGGCTCCACACTTGGACGCAGCACTCCAGGTGGGGTCTCAACTGTGGGGTCCAGGTGTCGGACAACGCTGCCGCATGGAAGCGGCTGGGAAGACGTGGCGGATCAGCTTGCGTGACCTTGCGGAACTACGTGGTGTTGTAATGAATGGGGCAAGCGTAAGCATTTGGGTTTGCTTTTCTGAAATCCTGCTTCCACTAGTCAGCAGTCGGTTTTTCCAAAACTGAATTCCACCTCTGTTTTTCCAGGTCTGTCTTCGCTCACCCTGTATGCTAACGTCTCCTTCCTACGCATTAGTCTTGCCTAGTTTATACTGAGTGGGAATTCATAATGCCGTGACTTACCTGTGTTCTTTGAAGTGGCATAATTAAAAACTAAACAACCAATGGCTCTGATTTTTGTAAGCATTTGGATGGTTGAAGTCATGCTCAAGATTTGATAACTCCTATAAATCTTGTTGAGCTAAGTCTCTTTGACTTATTTACCTTTGTAGTTGTGGCTTTGTTCTTTCCTTTGGTGAGCTGTTTTCTACATCACGCGCTCCCAGGTCTTGGCACGTGAATCCATTCCGAGAAGATCCTCCGCGTTACGACTACCGCAGCTGCTCTGCAGATACCTATTTGTCCTGGCCAGAGTGAAATCACCAGTCGTGAGTGAGTTAGCATCCAGTCTGGTTGGTTTATAGACAACGTGAAGCTCTTTCATATTCACTGGTCATACCAATGATTGATAGGCTCATTATTTTTGAAGAACTATCGCACTGTAATGTTTCCAGATGTTCTCCAGTAGAAGCTTGTGTTATTACTGTAGGGAAGTATCAATCAGTGAATAGCCCATGTCACTCACTGCCCATCTACGCAATCACAGCGTTCTGATCTTGTGGTTTGGCTTCGTTTACGAAAGCGTCTTCAATTCAAATGATTATCGTTCCGTGTGTTACGCTGCGGATCAGCAGCGGGACAGTGTGAGTGCATGATACGATCAACCTCCTGCGAACGGAGTGCAGCCAACGGTGATCAATACTCGGGTGAAATGTCATCAAGGAGAACTAAAATCCTGCAAAAAATACTTCTAGTCAATCAGTAGAAGACATTAGGCCATCTGTTACTCAGCTTTTACTCCACTCTTGTGCTAGAAGGCTTTCTGCTGTCAAGGGCTCTTCCTCCCACGGAAGCAACTGTCGTGCTTGTCACTGAAGGCTGCACGTTTGTTTGCAGCAGCCTTTCTTAGTTTTAAAGCCAGCGTTATTAAATATGATAGTAATTGTAATACGATAGCCAGACAGTTCTGATGTGGGTCAGGAAAGAGCATAGGTGCCTTGATTCTCAGTGTGAGAACCAGAGGCTTGGAGGTTTTGCTGTTTGTGGGACCTCCCAGATTTATATAGACTTTATATAAAGATCAGCTAGAACTGTTGCTTTGCAAATTTTTGCTTAAGAGCATGTAGAAAACTCTAACACCAAACACATAAAAGCTAACACCCAACCTAAATGACTTTGTCCAAATTCATTCAAAACAGGCAGGGGTAACCTTTGCAGTTTTTATACTAAATTCTGTGACATTTAGTGATACTGGTTTTTAACCCTTAGCCTTTACAGCTGTTTTTTAAAAGGACAATTCAAGGTTTTTTGTAGGAGAAATTCGGTCTACAGCAGAAGTGAAGCATAGCCCTTGCATTGCTTTGCCACCGATGCCTCACTGTGGGAGGTGGGCATCCCAAAGTACGTAGTGTTTGACAGCTGTTGAGACCTGTTATAAAAGAGGTATTTTGAGTGTATAGGATTTATCTTACAATTGAGGGACTCTAACCCAGGGAATCTGTAGCTGCAATTGCTAATCTGGATGAAATGGGTGGAAGATTTCATGTAGAACAACAATGAAGTTTTTCTTTTTTTTTTTTAAATATGTTTGTGTGTGTTCATAGAATCACAGAACGGTTTGGGTTGGAATAGACTTTAAGGATTATCTAGTTCCAACCCCCATGCCATGGGGAGGGACACTTTTTTTATTTTCATACTTAATGTATGCTTGGCAACTTGTTTTGACTGTTGGTCTTGTATGTATTTCACATTGCTAGCGTAACTTTACTTGCTGGTGTAATTTCTGATTAGAAATAGCCTTCTTGAAAATTTCATTTTTTAATGCAGTTTTGTCAAATTTCCAAGCGTCTGAAATGAGTACAGTGATTGTATTTACACAGGCATTTGGAAGGTCCATTTTCAATATTAATCTGTCTTCCTTCACGACATCAAACCTATCTGTAGTTCGGAGGATGCTGACAAGCAGGAGAATGACATACCCCATCTAGTGTCCAGGTGCAGCGGATATGGGTCGCATCCATTATGAATAAACTCAGAGGGGTTTGAGTACAAGGGCCAGAAGATGTACACCTGTAGTTGGAGGATGATGTATCCTAAATCCATTTGAAGACTGCACTAGTGGGACAATCGGGAAAGTAGAATATTTGGTCTTCCAGAATTGTAATCTCTACCCTATTTCTTCTAAAGCTTAATGTTTTTATAGGAAAACCAGTTAAATTTACTGTTGACTTTGGAGCATTGATGGTAGCAGTTGCAGGTTGCAACTAAGTCCTTTTGACTGATGTGATATTACCTTGATTAATTCTTGGGGACGAGAGGAATTCTTGGAAA
>NW_010223687.1:0-7227 GCF_000690775.1 Eurypyga helias | reverse complement strand
TGAGTGAACCTGCTAGGGAAAGTGCCTTGCTTGACCTACTCTTTACAGAGAAGGACTACTGGGAAATGTGGTCATAGGAGGCTGCCTTGGGCTTAGTGGCCATGAAATAATAGAGTTCTCAGTTCTAGGTGAAGTAAGGAGGGGGTCAGCAAAACTGGTGGGAGGGCAGAGCACAGAGGTTTGTGTAAATGGAAAGAAGTCTGGTTGGTGGCTCGTCACAAGTGGTGTCCCCTGGGGCTGAGTTTGGGGCTAGTCTTGTTTAACATATTTGTCAATGATCTGGATGAGCAGATTGAGTGCTCCCTCAGTAAGTTTGTGGATGATACTAAGTTGGGTGGGAGTGTTGATCTGCTTGAGGTTAGGAGAGCCCTGCAGAGGGACCTGGACAGGCTGGATTGATGGACTGAGGTCAACTGTATGAGTGCTGAATATGAGTCAGCAGTGTGGCCAAGAAGGCCAATGGCATCCTGGCCTGTATCAGGAACAGTGTGGTCAGCAGGAGTAGGGAAGTGGTTGTGCCACTGTACTTGGCACTGGTGAGGCTGCACCTCAAGTACTGTGTTCAATTTTGGGCACCTCACTACAGGAAGGACATAGAGATGCTGGAGCGTGTCCAGAGAAGGGTGACAAAGCTGGTAAAGTGTCTGGAGAACAAGTCCTGTGAGGAGCAGCTGAGGGAACTGGGGTTGTTTAGCCTGATGACTGAGGGGAGACCTGATGACTGAGGGGAGACCTGATGGCTCTGTACAACTACCTGAAAAGAGGTTGTAGGGAGGTGGGTGCTGGTCTGTACTCCTGAGTAACTGATGACAGGACAAGAGGAAATGGCCTCAAGCTATACCAGGGGAGGTTTAGATTAGATATTAGGAAAAACTTCTTCACTGAAAGAGTGGTCAGGCCTTGGAACAGGCTGCCAGGGAAGTGGCGGAGTCACCATAGCTGGAGATGTTCAAGGAACGTGTAGATGTGGTGCCTGAGGACATGGTCTAGCAGTTATGGTAGTGTTGGGTTAATGGTTGGACTAGATGATTTTATAGTTCTCTTCCAACCTTACTGATTCTGTGAGGACCCCATGCCAGAGCAGATGGCCGTGCCTGAAGGAGGCTGTGATGCCATGGGCAGCCTGGGCTGGAGCAGGCTCTTGGCAGGACCTGTGGAGAGAGGAGCTGAGCCTCAATCAGGTTTTCTGGCAGGACTTGTGACTCCATGGGGGACCCATGCTGGAGCAGTTCATGAAGAACTGTAGCCCATGGGAAGGACTAATGTTGGAGAAGTTCATGGAGGACTGTCTCCAGTGGGAAGGACCCCAGTGGGAAGGACCCCAGTGGGAAAATCCCCACTTCCCATCTTCCTGTGCTTTTTGGGGGATGAGGTAGAAAAAACAGGAGTGAAGGTATGCCAAGGAAGAGAGAATTTGGGGGGGGGAAGGTATTTGAAGATTTGGTTTTAGTTCTTTTCTACTCTTGATTTGATTGGAAATAAATTAATTTTCCCCAATTTGAGTCTGTTTTTCCCTGATGGTAATTGGTGAATGATCTCTTCCTGTCCTTATCTCCACCCACAAGCTTTTCATTCTATTTTTTTTTCTACTCTGCCTAGCTGAGGAGGGGTTTGATGGAGCAGCTTTGATGGGCGCATTCATCCAGCCAGAGTCAACCCACCACACTCTTCATCGTGGTTGGGCGGTCTATAACAGACTCCTACAGTGATACCTGCCTTGCTGGCCTTTCCCCTAATTCTGTCTCTTGCATTTTACCTCCCCATATATTCCTTTCAATAAATACTGCCAAACAACACAATTTTTGTCACAATAGATTCTGCAATATTTAGACACAAGAATGTGTGTCAATTATCGAATGGGCGTATGCTCTCAGAGGTTCTTGGCTGCCAAAGAGTTAAAGCTCAGTGCCTTTTCTTTAAATTTCAACTATTAGGACTTTTTGTGCACAGTATTTTAACGAGCCGAAGATCAAGTGATTGGACATATTAAAACCTCTGTTGTCTACAGGGAAATGATTAAAGCCCTATGATTTCTGCACTTCCTCTAGTTATCTCAAATGTCACAGTGATTGATGGCAAAACATCTTTTCTGTAATGTTTTGGACTTTGTTGCTTGCCTTGAAGTGGATAATGTAGCCACAGCGAAATGTGAAACGGCAGATAAATAATTTGTCTTGTTCTCTCTCCTAAGTTGCAGCTAGAATAGCCAGGACACACTTGTTCACCTACCTTAAGATTGTTATTTGCTAACATTCTGGTGGCTGTCACTGGACATGTGCAACATATAATAGGAATATTGTAGGAAAAGGCTGCATTACTTGTAGAAATGCAAGGTGTTCTGTTGCCTGAATATTATAGCTGTGAGTTTCTTACTCAGTTTTCCATAAACATTGCAGTAAAATAAGTTTAAAAAAAAGAAAAACCACAAAAAAACCCAAACAACCAAAACAGAATATTGGTTTAATTTTTTTTCTTCCAAATGTTCTCATTCAAGAACATTGATTTATATGAAACATTCTGGCCTACCAATAATAGGATTTGTTAATGTATTTTTGGTTAGTTTTCTTTTTCAAAGATCTGAGGTAGCACTGTGAAACTACCTTGCTTTACAACAGATACAGGTGCCCAGTTACCAGCTGCTAAGCATCAAAGATTATGTAGACAGACAATTAACAACAATGGACAAATATGATGAACTTCTTTATTTTCTCAATATCTTTATCCACCCAGTTCTGAGCCACTCATCTCAGAAGGGAAGTAGTAAGAACTAGACAGGATCATGAGCAGGGTAACAGGGAAGATCAAAGCTTTGATTGACTTTTGTACAGGGAATATTTAAACAGACAAGAATTTTTTAGGCTGAAAAAAAGCTGTCTGTGAAGTTATATGTTTAAGTCTATAAAATCTTGTGTTATGTGAATAAATATCAATGTAGAACAGTTTCTCATTGTTTCCTCAAATTAAAGAATAAAATTACAAATATTCTAGCAGGTATAATATTCAAAACATATAGGCATGTGTAGTTTAACTGCTGACCTTTTGTTGTATCATATAAAGACTATGAGTTCAGACAAAATAGTGCAAAAAGTCCACCAAGGCCTACTAAACGTATCAGTATGAATTCACATACCTACATTGGAATTAGTCTGAATACATTTAAAATCAGAAAGAACAATTAGATGTTTTCAGGATATAAAATATATAATTCTAAAATAGTGTCATAACTCTCAGGACAACTACATGCCTCCGTGGCCCCAGTCAGCTTCACCTGAAATTAGTGCACACGCACTGCCCCACCACTCAGAAGCATCCAGTCCTTACTTGAGCTTTTCTGTACCTCAGACCTGCCATCTGCACATCCTGACTTCTTTGGGATTTTCTAAACTAACCTCAAACCTGACCTGTTACTTTGTGTGATGATTACTGAACTGTCAGTAGGACCAACAATGTCACCATCCCTGCTATGCTTATCCTATGTAGAGGTTGTAGGACCATGCTTATGTGGGGAGGGTGCCGTCCTGCCTGTTCTAGGTTTACCCTTGACTCGCAGCTTACCTTTGTTTGTGAACAGCCCAGCTCTTCCTGCTCTCCAACAAAAGGCTGAAATAGAACAGAAGACTATCTCCTTGAAAGTGTCTGTTTTTCTATATTTAAGTGATACTGTACATTGGGAAAATGCAACTTCTTATTTAACTTAAGCAAACACATTTCTCTAGAAATCCAGTGAAATTCCTTGCCAGAGATAGGCAAGATGTCAATCTAAACAGACTCCTGGTCTGAACTGGTACATTCTTGTTCTTTTAGGTAACCAGAAACTCCTGGATAGAATTGTTTGGGAGGCCTTCTTCAACAATGTCTACCAGTAGCATAATTTTCTTTTTGTTGATATGAGTACTGACATAAGGGTGCAAAACCAACTTCTAGATAGACACAATTCATTGTGCGCACTGAACAAAATATGCTTTGCATGCATATAAAACCTTTCTGGATCCTGTAATTTCATTGCAGAAAGTACAGGTATATGTTGGTCTCAGTTGCACTTGCTCTGTTTTCTACTATGGAGAAATTGTAGGGCCCCTAGTTTTCGAAATAACACTAAGCTACCAAATAGTGTGTTCACTGAAATTTCTCCTACCTTTTCTGACCTATCTGTAGGTTCCTTTTTCTGTCAATCAATGACACAAGGTTAACTAGCAGGAAAAATTGTCTTTGTAAAACAGACACAACTCTATGAAACAAAATACAAAGTGATAAGATGCAAGCAACTTCCAGCTGAGTGGGAGAATAAGCATGGATAAGGTGTCAGTCTTTGTAAAAAGAAGAATAAAATCTCCTGTCTTAGATTGATGGCATAAAAGACCTTGTGTAACAGTCAAACAACGTTCTTTATGTAAAACTGAAAGTTACTTATAGATTGTATGTCAATCAGATGACTTTCTCATAGCTGACAGTTCCTTATGGAATTAGAGAAAAAAAAATTAAATTCAAGTATCACAGACTAAGGCTCCAACAGCAAAATATTTCTCTTCAGAATCTTCTGCCTCAATAGGCTTCTGACAGGCTTGACTGATCCCTCAGAAGACGAGTTTGACTTGGTCACCATAGAAAAATCCTTTGATTCATATGATATGACTTTACTTGCAAAACTCATGCTATTGAACAAACACATCTATAGATTCATTATAAAGAGTGACCTGAAGAAAGAATTAATGGTATGAACAAAAAATTTATATTGGGTTTAAATTGTCCCTTGTATAGTTAAGGGACCTACATGCATTTTGGATAAACTTCTGCTGGTTAGAGAAAGAACGAGATTAGAGGTAAAATCCATACTTCTGTGGATAGAAATACAATTCATCTTCCCAGATTTAATTAATGTTTTTGTAGGATTTTATTTATAACCTGTTGACTAGGTTTAGTAAGTATCATTCTTTCTTGGGTACTGCTAAAACTATATTCTCTGGATTATCCAGGAATGTGGAAGTATTTATATAATACTAACTAGTTATTTCATTATTGCTGGTCTCAGTAGGTTTTAAAAAGGCATTTAGGTACCCTTTCTTTGTCATAATCACAAGGCATGCTGTTACAGAGTAACTATAGAATGAAAATAATCCTGTAATAATAAACTTGTCCCCATAGCCTAAGAAAGTGTGTATCAGACCTATTTCTCAAATAAGTGGGTATTCTCTAGTATTAAAAAAAAATCAGCTGTTAAGATGAGTATCATAATGGAGATACAATTAATAATGTGGTCTTTTTTCCTTTAAAACACATGCCTTCTTGATTCCTGTAAGTTGTTTTGTGGGTTTTTTTTGTTTGGTTGGTGGTTGTTTTTTGTACGGTTCATTTTGATACAGTCTTCCACATGACAGCTCTTCAGGGACAGAAATCCTTTGATTTGTGCCCTTTGAATGGCAACTTTAAATGGGGGAATGCTCGGAATATCCTGTGTATCTCTTTGCATTCTTTAGAGGTCAAAGGGTTTTGCTGTCTTTGGAGAAGGTTTGAACTTCAGAACAGTTGAAATTATTTCTGTTGACCCCAGGCTTATATCACATAAAACTAAGAGATTTTGAAAGGACACAGAATTATAATAAAAACAAGCAAACAAATAAAACCACAAACACATGGCATACAGAATATGTCTATCTTTGTCTTGTTTTGTGCTTCTTCAGTTTAGTATATGTTTTCTAATGTTTTTATGCTATTTTTTTCTAAGTAGTTTTCTTTTTTTTTTTTTAATCCTATTAACTTTCTTCTTTTGACATAGTAAGATGGCTATATGTACAATTTAAATAGCATCTCAACATTTAAGTTTTCACTTAGTTACTATGGAAACCTTTCTTTCTCAGACCTTCCAGAAAGATAACAGGAAAGCAACTAACCCTCGAAAAGGTTTGCACTGAAAAATTCTGAGTTTTGCTGGTTTAGACTGCATGTTATTAAACCCAGAGTGAACACTTTGCTGAAGTCAAACACCAATCCATCTTATTCCATGCTAAGATTATTCCTCCTCTGCAGGAAGGTTCCTAAGCTTTATTTCAGTATGTAAAATTATCTCAGAATTTTTTTTCTTTCCCAGGCATCCTCAGGTGCAGCTAGATTGTGAGGGTCTTGATCATATTTTTTAAAATGCATTCTAATAAAGTGAGATATGCAAGCCTATTGTCCTGAATTTCACAATGTAAATCATGGACTTTTATACTTAATTTTATTCCAGTATTAATATTAGTAGTTGCTAGATAACCGGCTAATTGTCACAAAGTTAAGAGCCTTTCAGTTCAAAATACTACCTTCTCTCCACCTCATATAGTATTCTTGTAGAAATTGTTAAGAAAATTTCCTGCATATCTTCTGTGCCTTTTAAGAGGCAAGAAATTTGCCTTTTGGGTGTTGGTCTCTTCTTCCAAGTGACATGTTACAGGAGAAGAAGAAATGGCTTTAAGTTGCACCATGGGAGGGTTATGTTGGAAAAATTTCTTCACTGAAAGAGTTGTCAGGCACTGAAACAGGCTGCTCAGGAAGGTGTTTGAGTCACCAACCCTGGAGGTATTTAAGACATGTAAATGAGTGGCTTAAGGACAGGGTTTAGTGGTGGACATGGCAGTATTAAGTTGATGGTTGGACTTCATAATCTTAAAGGCTTTTTTTCAACCTAAACAATTCTCATGATCCTATGATATTTTTCAACAGAGCCAAATTTTCATCCAAGTTACTGTGCTGGATTCAGCCAGGAAAGAGTTAACTCTCTTTACCATGGCTGCTAGGAAGCTGTGTTCCTAGATGCAGAGAGCAGCACTGATAAGTTCTTAGCTGGCGCTGGGCAATGCCTGCACTGAATTCAAGGTCTTTCTCCTCTTCTGATACTGCAGCTGCGTTCCCAGCTCTCGCGGTCTCGCTACAGGCAGTGTAGGGGACACACAGTTCAGGCACCTGACCCAAACTGACCAAGGGAGTATTTCATTCCATAGTATGTCATGCTCAGGGCAGAGGTGAGGTCCCGGGAGCCATTACTCTCTCCCTTACTCTCTTGCTCGTTTACTTCCTGGCACATGCTAACCCTCTCCCTGACTAGTGCGTTAGCTGCTTTGCTAACTCCTGTGCTGGCTCGTTCGTGAGGGAGTTGGTGGGTTTTTTTAGTTTTTCAGGTCTTGCTATCGCTGATAGGGTTTGCTCGGAATCTGCTGTGATCGATCTTTGCTGCAGCTCTTGGGTTCTCTGGGT
>NW_010223686.1:0-6546 GCF_000690775.1 Eurypyga helias | reverse complement strand
GTATTAAAGCCAAACTCAAAATTTCAATTAGCTGATCATTTCCTACTTTAAATTCTATTTTGTTGTCCCCAAAAGTTATCTCTGCTCCCAACTGTTCCAACAGATCCCGCCCCAATAAAGATTTTTGAGAATTTGGTAAATACAAAAATTTGTGCAATCCGATTTTCTTTCCCAGTTAATATTTGAGTGGCTGCAGGAAGAAAGCTTTCTCTTGTTGGCCAGTAGCTCCCACTACAGTTACAAAATCTTTACCCACAGGTGTTAGTTCTTGATTTAATACAGAGTAAGAAGCACCCATGTCTATCAAAAATTCAACCTCCTTACCCTGCTTCCCTAGCTTTATTTTAACCAGTGGATCTGCTAGGGTAGATTCCCCAGGTCCCCATCACTCAACTTCTGCAAGGAGTGAGGGTTTGGGTTTTTCTGTTTTAGGACAGTCCTTTTCCAATGGCCTTGTTCCTTGCAATAAGCACACTGATTTTTCACCAAAGGGGCTCGGAATTCTCTTTGATTCTTTCCAAAGTCTGTTTTTCCCTGATTTCTGGGAAGTTGTATAGTTTGTTTACTTTTCCATTATTTTCGTTACCTATTATTGCCAGTAATATTTGTAATATTAGTCATATCAATATAATTAGTATTATTGGTATCATAAATTTATTTAATTTACTTTCAATTACAAATTTTTTCTTATCTCAATCCATGAGTTTCCTTGTCTTTTTGTGTCATTGTTCTCCCCAGCTCACGGGGGAGGGGGGAGGTGGGCGAACTGCTATGTGGTACTTGGTTGCTGGCTGGGGTTAAACCACAACATTTCTCTAGAAACTTTTAAGTAGGAGAGAGCAGAATGTTCATTTGACATTCAAACATGTTTTCCAGCATTAATGGATAGATGAGTAGCTATGCTTATGTTATTTTGAAAAAGTGGGGAAAAAAACCCTCAACAGTATTAATTATAAAATACATATATACGTTTTGCTGACTTCTTTTGCAAGTAGAGGTAGTGATCAAAAACAGTCGACATAAGGTTTGAGACCAAATAGAAAAGATGAGGAAAAAGAAATTCTGCTTGCCAATTAAGACAAAACACAGTTTAGGATTGAAACTGTAAAGAAATACTCTTGAACAACAATTTGCTATGTATGTGACAAATATCTTCTAAGAATCTTTTAAAAATAACAATCAATTCACCCTGACCTGTAACAACCAAGAAACAGTCTGCCCATCTGAATACATTAACTGTGAGAAATTAACAGCTAGCCTGCCATAAAGAGGGGAAGATCACTTTGACTTGTGGGTTTGTGACTTTAACCTGAATTTCTTGAAACAAGAGAGTTTTCTTCATAAACAGTGTATATATAAGAAGTATTCAGGAAGTATAAAAGAAATATTTCCCTGGATACCAGACACACTCTCACCTACTTCCTGAGCCAAGGGAAGACTCACTGATGTCTTCTCCTTCCCTTTCTCATCTTTCCAACTACCATGAAGCAGAGATGAATCTATCCAGAGGAATCTGTCTAGAGGAGAGAAAAGGCAGATGGGGAGAATATAAATACGCCAAACACTTTAACACTATTTGATCTTTATTTTTAAAACAAACCAAAAGGAGTTTTCTGAACTTTTTTTTAAATGTTAAATAGGAATGTAATACAGACATATGATGTAGCTTTCCACATCAGACCATTGCAAATTTCATATTTTAATCTACTTCACTCCTAGACACTAGTTTTTATACATTTAATATACACTTAACACTTACCATTTTATCATTATAGACACCTACCCAGCTAATCAAGAAGTTCAAAAAGTTCCCATTTCATGGGTATAAAATCTAACATATCACCATTATTTTAAAAAAGCTGTAGAAAGGAAGTAAATACACCCTACTTACTAAGGTAAACAAATGAAATTTCATAATATAATCAGAATATGAAGTGTTTAAAATTATAATCCTCACTTCATATTTATGGTCAAAATGTTTTAAAATACAAATCACTGAAGATTTCACAATATTGTTCTTTTGGTATGAATTTTGGATATCTCATAAGAAGCATTCTTATCTGTGACTGCAACAAAAATTACATAATTGCAAAAGAATCAAACATTTCCTGTCATTCCAGTAGAACTTGCCACTACTCAAATGCAACTACTTTCTGTAAATGGGCAGAGTACACACATGAAACATCAATTACATAGTAAAGTGCACTGCAGTTATGGAGGAAAAATAATAAACCAGACCAAAACCAGCATTAGTTATGACTAAAGCTGGTAAAAAATGTTCATCTAAAAAATGAAAATCTCATTTTTTCCACAGGTCTTATATTATGCTTTCATCTTATTTCCACTTTATGTTAGTCCCCTTGCCTCTTCCTTTTTACTTTTAACTTCAAGAACAGCACAACTCTTAAGGAGAAACTACCATTCATTATCACTAATCCACTTTTTAGCCTTCCTTCTCTGAAGCACTTTTCTCCCTTCTTAAAAAAATTTTACATTTGGAAAAAAAGAAAAAATGAAGCACAGACTCTCCATCATGGTTTATTTAGTAGTAAAAGGGAAGGGAAAATAAATTAAGTCTCAGTTAATTAAACTAATCTTAAATAAATCTTCAACTCTAAATTTCACATTTCCCAAAGGCAGAAAATGACATTAGAAACTGTTCTTCCCACACCAAAATAAACAATATGCATGAAAATGCTAGGTTGGCAGTTTTTTTCAGAACTATAACATGTCTCACAATATTTGAATTACAATATCAGGCATGAGTCCTCTATGATGTAGGTCAAAATGAGACTGTATTTCATATAACCAATTAAAATATAGGTTTAAAAATTGTTTTATAATGCATTTGCTGGGAGCTGCTTTACTTAGACTTCTAATTTTCTAAAAATATCCCCTTCTGATAAGAAATTTAATTACATTTTTCCTTTTTAGTTAATTTTGAAACTGAAGTCCCTGTAACAGGTAATCAAACAAGTAATTCTATGTGCCTACTGTAGTAAGTAGTGTAGTCTCACCTTCTTCTAGAGAAATGCAGACTGGTTGAGTTTAGAAGGGAACTCTGGAGATCATCTAGTCCAATCCCGCTACTTAGAGGATGATCACTCAGAGCAGGTTACCCAGCACCAATTCCAAAACCTTGCTGAGCAAGCTGTGCTGGTGTTCAATCAGTTTGGGTTTTTTTTCCTGAAGTTTAAATAACATTTCCTATATTTTAGTTTGTGCCCACTTCTTCCTGCCCCATCACTGGAAAGCACTGAGAAAAGCATAGCTGTGTCTTTGTATACCTTACAGAATCCCCCTGAGCCTTATCTTTTCCGGGCCAAACAGACCCAGATTTCTTAACCTTTCATTGTAGGTTAGATCCTTCAGTCTATTTATCATCTTCATGACCCTTCATTGGATACATTGCCTTTTGTACTGGAGAACCTAGACCTAAATCCACCACTCTAGGTGTGCCTTGACCAGTGTTGACTAGAGAAGATCACCTCCCTTGACGTGCTGGCAATGCCCTAATGTAGTCCAGGAGGAGGCTGACCTTCTTTACTGCAAGAGCATATGCTGCCTCATGTTCAAATTCTTGTACATGAGACTCGCCATGCCCTTGGGTGTGACCATCTCATGGTCAGTGCAGCTGAGGCTGCCCAAACCTTTGCATGTCTGTCCAGTCCTTCCTTGTTTCTAAATATGAGGTCCAACACATTGTTTCCCCTAATCATCTCCTTAATCACCTGCATCAGGAGGTTATTATTAATGAACTGGAGAAAACTTACATATTGCTTGTGCTCTGCATTCTTGCCCTTCCAGCAGTTATGAGAGTTATTCATGTCCCCCATGAGGTCCAGGGACTGCAAATGAAGCTTCTTTTATTTGTTTTAAGTCCTCATCTTTGTCTTGATCAGGTATTCTGTAGCAGACCCCCACCACATCACCCATACAAGTCTGCCCTCTAATCTTGACTACCACACCCTCTACTGACTCATCACCTGCCCCTAGGCAGTGCTCCATCAATTTTTGGTGATCTTTCACATAAAGGGTAATCCCTCCCCACCTTCCCAGCCTGCCCTCCCTGGTGGTCCTGATTGCAATAGTCTTGTAGTGTGAGTTGTCCTATCATGTCTTCTGATGTCAGTGAGATCTCAGCCCTGTAACTGCACATGGACCTCTAATTTTGCCTTTTTTCCCCCTTATACTGTCTGCATGAGTTTACAGGAACTTCAAAGAGACACCCAGTCCAACTTATTTCCCAGAATGAGTTTCCTCCACAACACTGTCCTGTGGGTACTTGCCTATATATATGCATATACCTTATGTGGGCTTCTTTCAGTCCTGTTTTAGTAACTATAAGGTGTCTCTTGTCCACATCACCCCTCTTTTTTTTTTTTTTTGTCAGTTTAGTCTGCCACTTCCTCCCTTGACTGTGGATTGTCATCTCACTCCCCTATCATTACCAATTTAAACATCTTATCAGCAGGTTTGTTGACCTGTTGACAAAGGTATTTTATCTGCACATCATCAGGTAGATCCTGTCTCTTTCAAGCATCTCAAAAAGGTCCCTATGGTCATAAAAATCAAACTCCTTGTATTTACGCCGGACATTAACAAGCGTGATACATCCACTCCCCCTCAAGAATTTACCCTTTAACAACAGGATTGAAGAAATACCATCTCTGTCTCCATGATCTCCATGATCCCAAAGCCATGTAACCACTCTTAGCATGCTCCAGGTGTCCCATGACCTTATCATTGGTATCCAGATGAAAGAGTAGTCAGGGATAACAGTCAATTGGGCAGGATGACAAAGCTTCTGTTCTGTTAGCTCTATTTTTTTTTTTAATATGTTTTTCCAAACAATTCCACTAATGTAACTATGTGATAATGGAGAGATTGAATGTATGTGTTGTTGATAGAGCCTTAGTGGGTGCTTACACAATCCCAAAAAAACATATCTGAGGTCTTTTAAGTTTCCTTTATTGCTGGGTATGATCACATGTTTTCTAGTTTCCATGTGAAACTAATGTCTAATTACTAAGGAAACATGCCATAGAGTCTGGCAGAAGAGTAAGAGATCAATATAAAAGCTGTTGTCTAAGAAGGGAAGACATAGCACAAAGAGAGTTTTCTGTGTTTGTTCTTGGTGAGCTTTTCTTTATGTGCAAGGGCAGAATAGGAGACTGAGTGGTGGTGGTAAAAGTTGTGGAAAAAGTAAATAAAAATCTTTCAAAAAGAAAGGAAATAAACTGATAAGGCCAGGTGGTAATCACCTAGGAATCTAAAAAAATGAAACAGCTAAACCAATAACCTCTTCCCTGAAACCACTTTGATAGCAGAGAACTGGAAAATAGCCATAGACTCATGATACTATAGGTTTCTAAGCCTGATATTCACAGAGGACAAATCATAATAAAAAGCATAAATAAAGTACAGAAAACTGGTCACTTGACTAAATATGATATATGCGGGAAGAGAACACAAATTTTTTTCAAAAGGAGAAGAAAAGATCATGAATCAATAAATAATTGGTGAAAAGACAGAAAGTGGGAGTAAACTGTTTTCAGAGTGGAGATGGTCACCAGTGGGGTTACATGGGTATTTGTGCTAAGATCAGTGCTGTTAAATAGACTGGTAAAGAAACTGAGAAAGGAGAAGAGTGACATCACAGTATTTGCTAATAATGCAAAGTAGTTCAGAACAGAAAAGATAAAAGACACCTGTGAACTGCAGAGGACTTACGGAGGATTCAGTAGAACATTAAATATAACATAGATAAATGTGAAGGGAATGCTCACAGTCCCAAAAAACCAAACCATGTTACTCTGACAAAAAATTATGCTCCCTAAACTAGCCCTTGAAATTCAGGAAAAAATCTGTAGGGTATGACAAATAAAGAAATATCAGTTCAGAGACCCGCAGTAGTCTAAGAAGCAATCTGGTTTGAGGGATAATTAGGAAGGAACTTCATAAGAGACCGAACATCATAACAGACTTCCTTACGTTCCTGGTGGATGACACTCTTAAACTGTATGCAGTTTTGATATTTTCTCCCCCAACTTCAAAAATAATATATGAGAGTACCTAAAGTTTAGCGAACAGTGAAAAAAGCTGGCCAAAGGTGAAAGAGATTCCATACAGCCAAAAATGAATTCGTAGAGGCCTCTTTAGCTTAGAAAAAAAACAGCTGACTGAGAGGAGATAGGACAGATATTCACATTCAGACACCATAGTTCAATTTATCCTAACATTGTTAACTGTATATTAATGTCATTGCCAAATGACAAATATTTAAACACAGCTCTTGCTAGAATATGAGTGGATCATTAAGAACTTTCAAATGACATTGGTGTGAAGCACTCTTTCTTCTTGTCTGTGTCCAACATCAAATATCAAAAGTTAGTCTGTGAGCATGCTGTTGACAAATAAATCAATGAACTGCTGGTAAAAATGCCTCTGCCTTAAAATCAGGTTATTTGGCTCTGTAGTTATTAGTCTGAATTGGCTATTACAGATGCCCAAAGGCAATAATTCTCACTTTAATAATATAAATAA
>NW_010223685.1:44554-47284 GCF_000690775.1 Eurypyga helias | reverse complement strand
AGCCAGAGTTAAACCACGACAGAAATGAAAGAAGAAACCAAAATGCGCATCACTGAAATGAAATACCCATGCTTGTAATTCCAGAACAAACAATATTTTAATAAAATTTGCTTCAGTTATAATTATTCTCACACAAATTTTGTGTCTATCTCGAACATGCAGGGCAAATGAAACTTCTGACAAAAAAAAAACCCCACACCAGCAAGCTAATAAAATTATCTGAGCATCTTTAAACATTCTTTTTCTGAGGAAAAGCACCTAAAAGTATAGTCTAGAAAGAATTAAGAAGTTGGTGAATAAATTGGTCAATCTGAGTTGTAAAGCTAACTGCTGATGCCACTAAGATGTGAATACGCAAAAAACCATACATGACAGACAAGTGCAAAACCCAGCAGGACAGCAGGATTTCTCATGCTCTTCCTGTAAATCAAACATGGAAGATTGACCCTGATATGTTTTTTCCACCCCACAAAGCTAGAATAGTTTAACTACAGCCTTACAATTGATGGCAATAGTTGAAAATATGAACCTGACATTTTAGATCGAGAAGGCAGCTGCCAAACACATCCCTTCAGTGTATTTTCTTGCTTTCAGGTGAAGTGTGTAAGCTCCAGGGTTATAACAGAACAAAATAGAGGTACACTAGTTCAAACAATATTTTTATTACTGCTACTTGAATTTTCAGTCTGACTATATATTGCTTAAAGGAGGTTGAGGAGTGCAAGGGAGCAGTGTTCCAGTAATGCCCTTAATCCACTGCCTTTATGGCTGAAATATTTCAGTTATAACTTGAAAAATATAAAATTGAGGTTGGGCCTTTGAATGATCCATTTAGATTCTTTATATCCATCTAACCTATTGACTGCAAAAGACATTTATGTGGACTGGAAGACTAATCAGATGCATTATGAGGAAGTTGCATCATTGTAATCATATTTGAATGAAAATTCAGGATATTAATAGTGGTTACAGACAAGAAATACATACATTAAAAGGTCACAGATTGATTCCAATTGAGATATAAAGTTTCTGGATGTATCCTAACAATCGCCAAAATAGAACTTTTGTTTAATTAGGGCTTAGTAATGTCATCTTAGCACCTGGTGATACAGAAAGTATGAAGAAAAGAAAGCAAGCTTGTACTCATGAGAAGAAATTCAGGAGTATAAAAATAAGTGTAAAATAGGAGAGAAGTTTTGGATCTGGGAGGTAATTCTACTTTCACCCTGTTTTATGCAAGTGTGGGTCAAATACTGGTGTAATTGCATTGATGCGGGTGGATCTGCTACTAATCTATCTTTGTACAGTAAAGTAGGACAGTGAGATTTTTGGCCTATTACTTTGCATATGGATACCTGTATCCAAAGTTTTCAAATAAAAGTAATTGAGGGGGAAAAAAAAAAAAAGACACTGAGATTCTATTGCTCCTGATGATTTGCATTTAAGAATACTTTGCTTCTGAAAGGCAACAGCCATATCGTGCATTAGAATATCTTAACTTTAGGATACAGCCCAAGTTTGGGTCTGGTTTATAAGGCTGGTAGAAACCCATGCTAAGGAGGTAAAAGAAAGGGTTATGGGTATGTAGCTCATTCAAACCCCTGACAAATCTACTCTGTATTACGTGTATGTGGTTGAATTTTCTTAATTTCCATGAGTGAGTGCATTTTAGAAAAGCCTTGATCTCCTTGGTTCTGTACCTTTGTTGTGTGTGATATTAAGAAAAGTTTCAATAAAATGTAGTAACTAGAAAGCAAGAAAAGTACTGCATTCAGGGAAAAGTGTGGGGATTCACCTATCCAAATTAATGAATCAGTTTGAAATAAGCCTTTTTAATATACAGAGCAAGCAATATATTTTCTGAGTATGTTCACTCCAGAATGCACAATATCTAGCGTTGAAGCATCCTGTCCCCATCTGTGTCAGATATTGTAATTTATCAACAGTCCTAGATTATGCTGATAATTGCTTTCAGTGGTTCTGTTAATGCACAGTCATTTTCAAAAGGTATAGCGCTACAGAATTTTTTGCATCCTTTAAAATGGAGGGCTGGAAAATGTCTGTATATAGTTACACTAGTATAATTACACTGTATGTAACTACATTCCTTCTGAGAAAAAGCAGTAAAAAGAAAAGTAATTTTTCAACATTTCATTACATTTAAGACATGCAGTGACAAATGATTTAGTTAATGAATGCTGCAGTGCTCGTCAGTCTATGCTTGTATTCTGCATAGTTTAAGCCTTGCAAGATTAATTTTTCAGACTGTCTCCTATTTGTTAACATCTCAAAATGGGTGTAATTGATCAAAATTTTACAAGACTCTTAAAGGACATGATATTAGTTTTGCTACCTGTTTTGGATGACCATGTCATAACATCAAGTATTAACATAAAATTGCAAAGAACACAGAGAATATTTGTGTGTGTATGTATATGCATGTGTGTATATAGAAAGAATGTTATTTGCTATGTTATATATAAAACCACAACAGGTCTGCTACCACTACTTCAATATTCATATTACTGTTGGGGGAAAGAATATTTAAATATTTGAAATCTTTCCAATATCTACATAGCTCTGATTTTGGAATTGTATCCTATAATCCTGTCTAAAACTATTACATCAATTCTGTGTCATAGTCCAAGATTTTGCTAAGATTTTAAGTGGAATGAGTATTGCAATATGTATATAACAAACAGATTTTCTTCAAACTATAAGCCATTGCCA
>NW_010223685.1:12400-44523 GCF_000690775.1 Eurypyga helias | reverse complement strand
AGCAGGATGCAGTCTCTGGGTCCAGGCTGTAACTAATCCTTTTTGAATACATAGGACTTTTTTCAGTATGTGAGTTAACAATTGATTTTATTGGGAAGAGGCCAAATTTTTTTTGCTGCAGCCAAGGACTATGGTGGCTTTGGATGAATGAAATTAAAGCATGCATAAAGAGAGCCGTACACTGTTCATAGCTAATGAATTTCTGTGGTGCAAATTCAATATTAAGTGCACATTACAGCTGCAATGGTTCTTGGGGGAATTCAGGAAGATATTGCATCTTATGGGGGATGCTAATTTAAAAGAATGTCTGGCCACGATGTATTTAATAACCATTGGAAACTGATGTAACAGAGGAGACCAGGGAGAATATAATGCCTGATGTGATACAGATGGAGGGTAGCGGTCTTCATTAGGAGGTATCTGGGATCACCATGACTTTTTTGGAATGGACACAGTGCTATTGTTTGCTGAAATGTGAGAGGAATCATGCAGTTTTTATTTACAACCAGTATGTACTGTGAAATAATTACTTTCCTGGTCAAAATTGAATTGGTGCAGCCTTTACTTCCATCTAGACATTTTAGAAGAACTGGAATCAGTGCTCTGCTAACTCATTAATTTAAGAGAGTAGAAAATGAGGCTTTAAAAGAGTTTAGAATGGAGGAACAAGGTGGTAAAAGTCTGCAGTAATTTCCTCTTTGTTGCTAAAACAATATATTGTTTCATTTAATATGTAATTGTGCGCAAGTTTAACTATCAAATATGTACATATGCATTCTGCAAGTCTGTTTGTATGTGTGCTTGTGCATAAGGTAACCTTCTGTGTGTGAAACAGAGAAGCATATGAAGCCCTAAAAAGAAATAAACTTTTCCTGTTGCTTACTTTGAATAGTTCCTCTTTTAAAAATGCCAGGTTTTACTTTGCCATTCTAGATGCTTCGAGATGGCTGGTGTTTGGGGGAAAGAGGGGGAGGGAAAAGAGAGGGCTTGGGGAGGAGGGGCTGGTGTTGACAACCTGTTAATGAAATTTCAACTATAAAATACATTGAGGATTTCTGTGAGATAATCTTCTGAAGAAAAAAATTCCCTTAACATGACATTTTAAGTATAATCTCTTTCACTTATATAGCACCTGCCATCCCAGGGAGCTAGTATTTTGCAGATCTTAATTTAATTAGCCTCTAAATATACCTACAATGTTACTGAACAGTACCTTTCCCATATAGTGATGAAGGGAGTTGTGCAAGGAGATAAAGCTACTACATTACATTAGCATCAATGGCCTGTCTCTTGTTACCTTCGACACAGGAGAATACTTCGGAGGAGATACTGAGGAGGTATCTGAAATTTTATTGGCTTTCAGTTACCTATTGGATGCTGAAAATCAGCTGTTGGTTCTTGGTAATTGTCTTACAACTACAGAAGTCGTAACAAGAGCAGCCTGCAGTCTGGAGGGCAGAGCACAGCGCATGGGCTTCCTGCATGTCTCCCCCCACCCCTAGCCTGAAGGGAGTCAAGACCCATTCTCATGTCTCTTGGGAGGTCCTGAACCAGAAGGCCACAGGAAAGATCTGCAATAGGAACACACTCTGCTCTTGATCACCAAACATTGGTTGGCCAAGGGAACCCAACCAAGAATGGGGGATCAAGAGGCACTTTGTATACAGGAGTGACTGAGGTTATAGCCACAGCTGAGTCTATATCAGAGTGGTAAACATGTAAATTTTGGTACATCCCATATGGACAAGAGCAGAGAGGAGATACCAAGTCATTCAGTGGGGCCCATATCGTAGTAGCTCTGGGCATTGCAGTAATTCTAGCGTTCCTTGTGGATGAAACCAAAGATACCACTGGTCATTTATTCCTTAGGGTAGTTAAGATTTTCATCATGCTTTTGCCTGTGGGTTCCTAAATTAAGTTGCATTCAACTCTGTGTGCACACTTGCCTTTGTGGATATGTGTCTTATCTTTTGCACTGTGCTGTTAGCCTATCTCCACTTAAGTGACTCTGCTAGCTTCTATGAGGTAGACTGAATGAGAATTAGGACCAAATTTTCCTCACTCCTGATGCTAATCTTTTAGAGCATTTCCTCCCTCCTGCTTGACATATTTCTCCTCATCACCAGGATACCGTTCAAATCCAGCCAAGAAGATAGAGACGGATGAAACCACACAGGTTTGCCTTGCAACAGCAGTTTCAAATGTGAAAAGCTTAACAGGAGCTTAGTCAAATTTCTTAGTTCATTAAAATTAATTTGGAGGTCTCAAGAGGATCAGTCTTCTTTACGACTTCTGGCACTCCCTGCACCTAGTTAAGGTCCATCCATTACAAGCATAGGCCAGATTCCCAGAGTGCTGAAATTTGTTTCATCGTCTTCCAGGCCTGCTTGATATACTGAAGTCCAAGACAGTGAAAAAAACAATGCTGAAAGCCAGCTAAATGAAGGGATTAGGACTGGCTCATTCAGGGGATTTTTTTTGTTGTTGTTTATTTGCTTATTTGTTTGGCTTTCATTTAGAATTGCAAAGGCCAGGTTGGTTTCTTTTTAATCCGCTCTTCTTTTAGACAAAGTGGTCTAAGCCCACCTATGGCAATTTAATGCTAAGCATCAGATTCACCCCTGCGGGGGGATGACGTGTAGCAGACACATGCACTGCTGGACAGGGGATTGTAGCATGGGGAAGGTATCATGGATGACATTCAGCCCAGGGAAGTAGCACACGAGCCTGGGGACCATAGGGGGAACTGCATCCTGCAAGATGGGCTGGCAGAAGAAGAAACCTGTGGCTAGTTCTTGGTCTTTGCCTGAACTTCCTAGATTTACCATTTTGGTGGATTTAGTTGGGAGAGCTTTTACCACTGTTGCCTCATTTTTTTTGCCTTCATGTCCCTAGAAGGGTTTTGTTGAATCTCTGCCTGCTTCTGGAGAAAAAAGTTAGGTCACAAGCATGCAGACTCTCCTGGAGTGTCTGACAGATGTGTAATAGTATGGTATAGTGTGTGAGTGTCTGTATGTGAGATGTATGTGCATGTATATAAAATCCTCAGCCCGTCTTATTTTATCGATTTGACCCAATATTTAAAGGAAGCTAGAGGTCTTGGACCCAATGTTTAAAGGAAGCTAGGGGTCTCGGTCCCAGTGATTTCAGTAGGAGCTGGCCCTCTGCCAATGCTTTCTGGGAAGTGGGATGTTTCAGCGTTCTGTGAAGATGCAGCTCTAATGCGCTTCTAACTTAAGGTAATCTGGAGCCAAGTTTAATCAGATACACATTAGTGAATGGATTGCACTTTCCAAATAATGAAATTCTGGTTGGACCACTCAGTGCAAGATAAGAAAATTACAGCAGATGCTACTAAAGCAAAGGTGGGAGTTGAGGGCAGGGACTGCCAAGAAACAGTAAATGTATTTTACAGAAAACCCACTGATTTTTTGTCAGTGTGTCTTTCTTTGCATGCCGTCTCTCCGCAACTAATTTTCCCCTAGAAAGTCGTAAGGTCACACTGACCTGTATGTTCAAACCACGCAGTTAGGAAGGAGAAAAAAATATAACAACGCATTTGTGAAAATACTTAAATAGTCAGTACAAAAGGAAACCTTTGGCACAGGAACAGGTATTCTGCAGGCTTTTTCAAACTAAATTTCAAAAGCAAATTAAAAGAGTGAAGGATGGTCTTTATCTTGACCTAGGGTTTCAGTGCTTCACAAGTATATCACGCCAGTCTGCAGTTTGGTTTAGAACATGCACAACAATAAGGAAGAAAGAATCACAGGTCCTTAAAGAAAGTGTTGATCATTAATGAATTTTACACAGAAAATAAGTATTCTTCCATAGAGATTCTTTTTGGTCTTTTTGCTTTCACGTCCATCTTGACAAGGACAAGATGGAAAAACAGAATGTATGAAGAAAACCATTCAGAAATGTATCTCAATACCAGACTGTTTATCTCTTCCTTTCAAGTAATTTATAACACAAAATAAGAGCTAGAACTCTTCAGTTAAAAAATTAAAAAGAAAAAAAAATGCTGTGGCTGTGCATTGAATTAAACAACGCACAGAGAGATTTTTATCGCCATTATGTGCCTGGTATAAGTCAGTTAATAAGCAGGCAGGATTCTCTGGAGTACAGTTAGCCATATTTGACCAGCATGACAGTTGAAATGTATTTAGATACCTGCATTTCAAATGTCAGTAAAAGGTAAGGGGTTTCTAATTAGAAAAGGAATCCAAGTATTCACTGGGGAAATATGGCAAGGCAAAAACTGTGTCCTTGAAGCCATCAAGGTCTTTCCACTAAATGATGTTGCCTTGCCATGGCAGTGAGTCTCTTTTCAAGTACTGGGTGACATGGTTCCACCTTCCTCCTGCATTTGTCATCCCATGGCTCCCTATTGTCTTGCCTCTCTCTGTGGTTCTGTTGCTCCATGATCCTTGTGGAGCCATTTCAGCATGCTAAGATGACAGAAAACTAACCAAAATTAAGTGAGAAAAAGAGGGCGTTCTTGACCTGCGTGACATGTTGAAACAGCTCAGCAGAGATTCAGCCATGTGCTGAAGGAGTGGATTTGCACAGCTGGGATTCGTGGAGGGTGGGTGTCAACAGATAGATCAATGAGGGCTTCCATGTAGTCATGGCTTTAATAGCTTTTTTGAAACAGCCTTCAAAGCACAGGGTCAAATTTGTCGTGTATCTCTGTAGGTGCAAATTGCAGACACAAGTAAATGTGAGCACAGAAATGGAGGACAGTAGCAGGAAACCTTTCAGATCATTATAATTGCCCTCTTGCATGAAGAGATGCTTTGAGAGAGCAAGGAAATGCTGCCAGAAGCAAACATGTCAAAGCCCTTAGAAAAACAATAGAATCAAACACTGTTGGAACTCAGACAATCATCTTAAAAAGGTGCTTCACTTCCTTCGAGTGGTTTTTTTCAAAGACCAGTTCTCAAACTTAATTAGCATTCCTAAGACATAAAAGACCTTTTCTGACATGGAAAATGGTAGAAGATATGTAGAAAGCAAATGCGTTACCTTAGCTACCTGTTTGGGGTGACATTTTAAATATGGAAAAGAAAGCTGGCAGAATTATAGTGACCTTTCAGCCTGAACAAATAAAATAACATCTGCCAAATCTAAATGGCTGCCTCTAGCTGTAGGAAATGATATGCATCTCTGAACAGTAATACATAGGTCTTTAGTAGAGCTAGTTTTAGTAATCCCACCTAGACCTAAACAATATATTTCCCAGCAGAGCATGGAAGGCTGAAAATTCCAGGAATGTAGTGCAAGTGCTAAGGGACACATAAGGACCAATTGTGGCTGTGCCTTTGGGGAAGCCGTCTGCATAGTCTTCCACCCTCTTAACTTAGCAGAGTCCCACGTTTTCTTTGGAGCACCCAGAAGGAGCTGTTCATTTTATCCCTATGTGTTTACTTTACCTCTCCTATACATCTACATTTCTGCAGTCTTCCGAGTTATTTTCTCTCTTCATGACTTTCCTCTGGAAAATGACAGCATATGTGTGGCCTGGGAGCCACCAGCAATCAGGCAGATTGTTGTTAGAAAGGAAACTGGTAGGTCTAAAACGGGAAAGCTTCTCTTTATGATACTGTTCATAGGGAAAAAAAAAAAAAAAACAAACCTGCAAAAAATACTTCTTCCTGCTTCCCCAAGCTCTTTTAGCTTCTGGTCTCAGCTATACCAGCAGAGAGACCAAGTTCTTAATTGTGCTCTCGAAAAGCTGATAAGAGCAGTTCATAGTTTTTATTACCTCCTTCATCAGGCACACTTAACTTCCCCATCCACCTTCAATTCAAATACTCCTTAAATTCAGAGCTGCCACAGATGTGAAAAACCCAGTTCTGCACTTGGGTGATTGAGATCTGCGGAGGAAGGAAATGTCATGGGGACACTGGTGTTTTACCTAGCTAACATAGAAGGCATGCAGGCTCCATGAATTGCATCCATAATTAGCCAAAAATACCGAATTTCTTAATAGTTTCCAAAGGTTAGAGGAAGTTCATGCAATTTTCTGTCTGCATTAATATAAATGGTTTTCAATTTAAGCAAATAATGCCAAACAGCCTTATAATTATTATTATTAACAGTAGTATTACTTTCATTATGTATAACTTCAGTTTCACTTAGGATTTTGAGAGCAGTTTTGTTCGCTGTGCAAAGAGCTCAGAAGACGTTTATCATATATTCTTTGGAGAAGTAATAATCTGTAAGTCTAGGCCAAGAATCGGGCTTGTAGCAGGTGGCACTTTGGAGATGGGGTGTCAGTCTGAACAAGGAATTCCAACTCTGGTATCTGCCATATGTCTGAGGCATATTTGGTGGCAGGGACAGGTAGTTAAAGAACTATCTGCTTGCTATACAGATACTAGAATTACATGGTTTTGTATTTAATTTACTTGTAAGCTTTCATTTCTTTCCCCACTGCTGTACCTATCAACCTGGCCATACTGATCTGTTTTAGCATTAACCTTCCAGGATGAAATGACAGGATGGTAGGTGAGGGGAGAACAGTGGATATTGTCTGCCTAGACTTCAGCAGGGCTTCTGACACTGTCTCCTGTAAGATCCTCATAGGGAAGCTGATGAAGTATGGCCTAGAGAGACAGTCAGGGAGGTGGATTGAAAACTGGATGAGCTCAGAGGGTTGTGACAGTGGCGTGAAGCCTAGCTGGAGACCAGCAACTACTGATGTACCCCAGGGGCCAGTGCTGGCTCTGGTCACGTTTGATATCTTGAGAAATGTTGCGTCCATGATCTGGATGAGAGGACAGAGCGTAGCCTCAGCAAGTTTGCCCATGACACAAACCTGGGAGGAATGGCTGATATGCCAGAGGGTTGTGTTGCCATCCAGATGGACCTCGACAGGCTGGACAAATATGCCGACAGGAACCCCATGAAGTTCAGCAAGGAGAGTGAAAAGGCCTGCACTGGAGAGGAACAACCCTATACACCAATATATGCTGAGGGCTACCCAGCTGGAAAGCAGCTTGGCAGAAAAGGACCTGGGAGTCCTTCCTGACACCAAGTTGAGCATAAGCCAGCAGTGTGCCCTTTGGCAAAAGCAGTTAATGGTATCTGGGCTACATTAGTAGGAGTGCTGCCAGCAGGTCGAGGGGCATGATCCTGATGATCCTGCCCCTCTACTCCGTACTGGTGAGGCCACACCTGGAGTACTGTGTCCTGTTCTGGGCTCTCCAGTAGAAGAAGAATGTAGAACTACTGGAGAGAATCCAGTGAAGGGCCACTAAGATGATTAAGGGAATGGAGCATCTCTCCTATGAGGAAAGGTGAGAGATCTGGGACTATTTAGCATAGAGAAGAGATGGCTCGGGGGGGATATTATTAATGTATATAAATACTTGAGAGGATGGAGCAAGGCTTTTTTCAGTGATGCTTACTGACAGGACTAGAGGCAGTGGGCACAAGCTGAAAGACAAGAGGCTCCTTCTGAACATCAGGAAACACTCTTTGCCAGGGAGTTTGAGGAGTCTCCATCCTTTTTGATATTCAAAAGCTGTCTGTATATGGTCCTGGTCAACCAGCTCTAGGTGATGGCCCTGCTTGAGCAGGGGCATTGGACCAGGTGGCCTCCAGAGGTCCCCTGCAACCTCAGCCATTCTGTGATTAAGATTGTAACGGAAGGGTGAAGCAGATCACCCTAAATTTGCCAGTCTCAATGGACATACTACAACCAAAGTAAGGTTTGGAGTTACCCTTCAGAGAAGTTTTAACCTGCAGTGTGTTTAGGACAACCAGTGATGGGGAATGTTTCCTGCCCAGGTGCAAAGAGATAGTGCCAGACACTGTGTGGGGAGCAAGTGTTCCATCCACAAGTCCCAAATGACCCTTCCAGCTCTGGCATTTCCCCCCCTATTCCTAGTGAGGACCAGATGGCCCTATGGCTCTTGGCAACCCACTGTCCAGTTTCAGCCACATAAAAGTTCTCCTGTTCTACATCAATCTCTTAATTATACTGATTTTCAGGGTGGCAGTGAATTCAGACTTAATACTTAAAGTGTTGCTCTTTGTTTATACATATACATACAACAGTTTGCGACTTACCTGGATACAGATTCTGTGTTTGTTTTATTATATTTGTAGCACAACATTATGGTTTTCCAAGTTTTACAAGCCTTCTAGCAGATGTTATAACCTTCTCTACTGGAATAAGATGCCTATACAGGGCAATGATAAACTTATGCATATGCATCTATTATTATGTTTGGTGCTGCAAAACTTTACTGATCTTACACCCAACTAAAAATAGTGTTTTTAAAGTGTTAAATAGGTCAAACCTTAGCTAAATTTTTTCAAACCTTTGGGTCGAGACAAATTTAGTGTTACTAGCTTAGTTCAGTTTACCTTAACCCAGCTTTTAATCAATCCTAAACCAGAGCAAGGCACCTGTAAGTCAGAAGTTTAAGTGCTTAAATCAACCATTATAAATTCATAATTTAAATTAAAAGTATGTAACTGCCCAAGTAGACTAATTCATACTGATCATACAGATTTTTCAGAAGTAATTATTTTCTTAAATAGACTTTTCATTGAAGTTGCTCCTCCGTGCTCCTGAATGAATCTTTTCTGAGCTACGTGTATAAGGCTCTGAAACCCCTGACTATTTTGTGTTACCCCTTTCAATGGCCATTGTGTCCATCTGCCCTTTACGCTGTCCTTCTCAAAATATAGTATAAAAGAGACTGATATGGTCAGGTCTCTTTTCTCCTGTTTGTCCAGGGAATTTCTGCCACAACAAAATATCTTTCTTCATTCTTGTTGCATACCTGTGTTATCTCTGCCTTCTTTTCTGAATAACTTTAGGAACAAAATGGCCGTTGAATTCACAGTCAGTCTCAGAATTTGTTATAAATTCATGCCCTTTGATACAAGCTATTCCTTGAAGCATTTGTTCTTACAGGCACTTTACCATCCTCCAGTGCTTCTTGGGTTTTGTGCTACATTTTAAGGTGGAACTAATATTGGAATTGAGAGTTCCAGTTAGACTGAAAACTGCAGATCTCTAATGGCCACAGTTTGCTTTCAAGTCCTAAATGTAATTGCTGCCTGACCAGCTCATGTTATTTTCTCCTCTGGTTTGTCTGTTCCTGCCAGTATGTTACCTCTTATATTCTTTCATCTTTTTCTATAATATATTGATAAGGAGGCAAACTGGGAGGTCTGTAAGTTGGTAAAATTCCCACTAGATGTTTCAGGGTCTTTTTCTCACTGACACCCTTTGGATTTGGCCTATGATAACTGGTGAAAAGCTGAAATGAAAATGCTGCCATTTGCCCTAGGTCTCTTCCCCTTAGCAAAGCCCAAGTCAGAAACCTTATTCCAAAGATTTCTCAATACTACATTTGCAAAGCATGCAGACATAATGCATGGTGCAGTGTTCAGCTTGGTATTCAGGACCATTTCTTTGTGAGATGCTGTTCAACGCTACTAATACTATTAGCTAGCAAATCTGTTTTTGAATTTAATCTTATATAAAATTCTTCAAGCAGGCAACATTTAAAGTACATTCTCCATTAGTCAGGACCACTTATAAGCACCAATAGGAAGTTAGCCTGAATTCCTGTTAAATAATGCTGACAGCCATTTGAATATCACATAAAGATCACACAAGCACTGTCTGTCCATATCTTAATGAGTGACTAATTCCATGTTGCTTTCTGAATGCTTATAGATTGTTCTGTCCAAACAATGAGCATTCAACTTATTATTTTTATATCAGAGGATTAACTAATAGCTTTTCCTGAATACTTCAAAAGAAAATCTGAGCATAGACTGCTGTATGAATAGGATGAATGAAAAGTTATTTACAGCATAGATATTTCCAAGCAGAATTCTCAATAGTGTGTTTTCTCTGAGCTAGAAAGATCAGGCAGGTCCTATAAAAGCTCTTATAAGCAATTTGGAAGGTTCTGGGGAGGAAGGAAGGGGAAGGTTGGCAATAGTTCATTTTTACTGGTTAGGAGAGGCAGCTAGCCCCTGCTGTTTCACACTGTGAGATTACGTGCTAGGCCCCCAGAGTCACACAACCCAGATTCATCCTGGCACACACCAGTGGTTATGAAAGAAAGATGTGTAAATGGAAGGAAACATGTTTTGTCTGTGGTGGTAAAATACAGCCTCCACCCTAGCCATTCTCATTCTCTAGTATTTGTACTACTCTTGCTTCTCTTGACTTTTACAAAAGATACTTCAGGCATCTACTCTTCTTTAAAAGTGCATTTTTTTTTAAACTTTCCTGGATAAGGAAGTCACAACTGTCTGCTCTTTTCCTAGGGAAGTTGACACTGGGAAGCTGCCTATGCTGCAGGCTGATTCATCTACTGAATTTATCAAAGACATCAGACCAAGCAACAAACATGGGTTCTTGTGAATAATGGTGCAAAAGTGTTCCCTCTTACAGATGGCAAATTTGACCATGAGGTTGTGAGCTCATCACTAAAGAGTTCTCTAATGACTGTCTGCTCTTTTCCTAGGGAAGTTGACACTGGGAAGCTGCCTATGCTGCAGGCTGATTCATCTACTGAATTTATCAAAGACATCAGACCAAGCAACAAACATGGGTTCTTGTGAATAATGGTGCAAAAGTGTTCCCTCTTACAGATGGCAAATTTGACCATGAGGTTGTGAGCTCATCACTAAAGAGTTCTCTAATGAAGCTGTGAATGCTCCGGAGTATTTATCCTGCTAGTTGCTCTGGCACTCCATCTCCATGTTGAACCCTCCCTCGTGGACTGTTCAGATTGATAAACAGCCCATGTCCCTCTGGAAATGGTCTGAGAGATGGATGCTGGGAGAGACTTGGTTCCCACAGAGGGGCCTGAGCATCTCCCTGTGTGCAGTGTGAATAATAAACTCTGGTACCCAGAAGAGCCTGTCTCCGGACTGCAAAGTCTGCAGCCGTGGGACCCTGGTTTTCAGAGTGTGCCGTTGTATACTTTGTTCATGTGGAAACTAATATGAAGAAGAGAAAGGCTTCTTGAGGCCTTATGCTAGTCCTATGTGGTGTTGGGATGCTGCTCAGCTGCTTCTCCAGAGAGCTGTGAAATACACCTGGTACCCCAAGCTGAGAAAAAGCCAGAGGCGCTGTTCTCCAGCTGTGCCCATTTCTTAACTCTACAAGTGGTCCTTTCTCCAAGTGCAGTCAAATGCGTGGTCAGGAGACAGGTGCATCTTCCTTTCCAGTCTCACAAAGGGGGTTTCAGGACTATTTCCAAGGGCTATCATCATAAATCTGTCATAGCTGGGAAGGAACAAGGAAACAATTCAGCTCCTGCTGCAGACCCAGGGGCTGGTGAAGTGAGGATGCCTATGATAATGATTATATTCCTGTGACAGCTGCGTGGTACGGATCCTTGGCCATGACTAATTGCCTTTCCAGGGAATGCCTGCAGCTCCCTCGGGGATTCTATACTTTTCCCTGATTCTTCTTGATATCTCCAGTTTGAGACACAGAGGCAAACCAGGATTTGGTTCCCAGGGTGCTTTCGGATAACTAACATGCAGACAGGCTCAGAAGCAAATGAAAGTAACACTGGAGGAAGGGTAGCTAAGAGGAGAAAGAAATTCAGTGTAAACCATTATTGAACAGGGATCTCAACTCTTGTTCAGAGGACAGACAGCATTCCACCTGTCACACCGAAAGGGTGTAAAGCTGCGGAAAAAGAAAACAAAAGGAGGCACTCATATAACAGACTGTAGAAGAATCAGGATTTGAATGTAGCTCTTTGGAATGCCCTAGTGTTAATCAATGAAGAGATTGTTCCCTAACAGTTTCAGTTTAGTGGTGTTGGTTAGGGAAGTGTGTATGGACCCTTCCAACATGGCAGAGAAGCCCTCAGCTTCTCAGAGGATGCAGAGCAGGGCAGAGCTCTGCTCTCCCAGGAAGCTGCTCACCCTCAGGGGTCTGGTCTCACATGGGCATCACTTCGAGGGCTGCAGCTTTGGTGATACGTAAGAAACTCCTGTGTTTCCCACAAGTGTAAACCAAGGGGCCTCCGAGGCCCAAAGCAATTTCATCAGCTTTTGCTGAAGCAGTGGCTGTGGTTAAAGAGCACGGAGGTGTGCGGTGCCCTACAGGAAAGGAGAGTACTGTAAAACTTCTTAGCTGTGCTGCTGAACATGTCTAAACATCCTTGTCACCTGATTGAAACAGGAGAGGCAGCTGTTATGCAGCACTGATGGCAATGCCTGGTGAAGAAACTCTGCGATACAAAGCTACAGACATTGCAGCATGCTATGAACATTTTTTCCCTCACATTTTCATTCTCCTTTTTAATTCTAGCCCATAGTACAGAAAAATGCACTAATGTTTACTTCTGGGAAGTATGGGGACAGTATCTTGAAGAGCTATGGCTGTATCACACCCACGACAAGGTTAAGCCATGCCTGTCACTGATGGTGACACCATCAGCTGCCTGCCCGATGGCCACCCAGCTCTGTCCGTCCCTGGGCCCTGGAGCTACGAGGGGAAAGCTGACGCGAGGACAAGCACCACAGACACGTCAGGGACAGCTTGGTAGCACGGGGAGTCACAGTCCAGTTGGGTTGCCGTAGGGCCACCGGGCTGGCGGGGAGGCCTGGGAGGCAAGCACATACTGGGAATACCCCAGATTTGGAAGAGAAACATGGAAATTATTGAACTAAATAGCAAAATTTCAGGGCTTGTACTGTCTGAGGTGGCAGCACGTAGTGGGCATGGTGTGGGAGTATCACCTGGCTGTGTGCATAGCCAGGGGGCTTGCTGCTTGTCTCACCTGCATCTTCACCTCCACCTAGTGCAAGGTGTCCCTGCCCATGGCAGGGGGGTTGGAACTAGATGATCTTTAAGGTCTCTTCCAACCCAAACCATTCTATGATTCTATGATTCAGGGTGCAGAGAAAACGGAGGGACAGTAAAACTCCGTAAAGCCAGAGGGCTGCTAGCATGGGGTAGCCCAGCATCTGTGCCATTCCGTGCAAGCAGGCAAGCTGCACTTCTCTTCTAGAGGGTGTTGAATCCCACTGTAGCCTGAGCAGTGGGGCTGAGCAGCCGTACCCTAAAGGTGAGAAGGTTTAGGTGGGGAGCAGGGTGCACCAGGCATCTCATTAGACCGCTCTGCCTTCTCCTCATTAAACATGGACCTAGTCCTATAATCTCCCTACACCAGCAGTTCGCACGACCAGATCCACAGTTTGGCCATGTCAGAAAAGGAAAGAAAGTGATGGGGATGACTGGTTACATTTATGTAATTCAGATAGTAGCTAAATTAAGATGGCCATAAAAATTTAGATGACCATAAAATGCTCCTGTAATATGATTCGTGGCCATTTGGGAAGGATCACCCAGTCGTGGAAGATGCTGGGGAATGCTTTATAGGTTACAATGAAGCAGATGTAACCATTTTGTTTATCTCACAAAGTGTCTTACTTTTTATTAAAGGAAGTAAAGAAGGTATTTCTCTGATATCTTACATAGTGCAAGGGAAAATGACAGACTAGAAGTTGGGTTTTGGTTTTTATCTTTGTAATGGAGGTATAGTCTGGAAATATGTCTTTTAACATCTCCTATGACAAAATATTCCCCAGTGAGATCTGTCCTTACATGGATCTCATCTCAGTGACACAGATGAGGATGCTGCACTCATAATTTAAAGTAAATTAAGCACAGACCTGTGACTGCTGGTAAATTGCCAGAACCATGCTTGGTTGGACAAGCTTTGGTCACTGCTGTGCTACACAATACATTTCAGTTTCCTTTTGCACATTAAACCTTAATGCTCCCATCAAAAAATAATTTGATTGAAAAATTAAAAATTGGCTGCTTGTTCCTTCCTAGAAAAAGGAATTAAAACTGAAGAGATTTGTCCATTTCTTCAGAACAAAAAGAATAAGCGTTGGCACATACTGATAAGGAAGTAAGTAGTCGTGCTAAAGAAACTTTTTTTTTTTTAAAGTATTCAGGCACATCTAATAAAAAGGTACATAAGAAGCAAAATAGAACAATCTGTTGTTATTTAACATGGCAAATACTGTTGAGATACAAATACAGTTAAGTTTTCTCTGGTAACCAAGCAACAGAAGAAAATACCACTTATCTCAATTGCTGTTTGTTCTACTGTTTTTTAGCTCTGTGGTAGTGATTTTTATTCTATACACCTCAAACACAGAAAGAACAACTGTTTATGGTATGGCTAAATTGTTTAATGTACTGTTTGATACAGGGGCAAATTAGGCATCAGAATACATGTCTAGGACTGCTGCAACTACCTATTAATGATTTTTGATCTTGTTGCAAATGCTTCAGTAGATTATGTAACATAAGGAAATGTGCTCTACTGACTTAGGCAATTGTAATAAATATGGACTATATGAGGCATGAAATCAGAACATTTTCATTTTTCCAAAGAATGCAAATGGTCTCTCATTCATGTGTATCATCCTAAGGACGTTTTAGATTAAGCACATGGTAGCAACGTAGACTTTGACACTTCTAAACTGAAGAGAGCTGTGTATATTTCCATCAGATGGATGGTTTCATTAAGGTGAAAATCTGTAGCAAGAAGTGCTCTGAGCCATAGTCAGACTGGACTTGCAGATGGCTCTGTGCTGGTGTATGCACATATTTGTGCACACTGTTAAACTGAAAAGCAACTGAACATAACTCTTCCTAATCTCCAAAATCTCAATTTCCAGATAAAGATTTCCAACTTGTGGGGTTGGAAAAAAGGAGGTAGGTGCAAATGGCAAACTTTGGGATGGGAAGACCAGAGCAGCTCAGAAGACTGAAAGACGTTGACTGAGCCAAACTATGTGCAGCAAGAACAGTTCCATCCCACACGCATGAGAACATGTCCACCAGCAATCAGGATATGATTTCTCTGTTCTGCTTATTATAAGCCTCAGCTGTCTGTACTAAAAAGAATAGTGTTTGTGAAACACAATGGAGCAGCTTCTGGAATAATTTCATAGGGTGAAGTAATGGGCATAAATGACACACAGCTACCATGAAGTAAACTGGGTAAAACCCCAAGCTCTGTTAAATCCCTGCCAAAATCCTTTTCAGTTTCTGTGATACCAGGGTATTCACCAAAGGCCTTTCCTAGAAGAGTAGATCAACTGTAGTCAGGTTGGACATGCTTAGCCCAGGTGCCAGTGGCATCTCAACTCTCTCTTCCAAAATATCTGAGGATTTGCCTCCCATTTGAAAGTATTCTGGGGGCCCTGTTGCCTACCTTGTACTGGAGCAAGAGCTGGAGAGAAGGGTTTTCATCACAGATTCAGGACAGACAATCACATTCCTAAGAATAAGGGAGAAAGAAGTGAGATTATTCTGCACACAGGAAAAAGGCAACTCTACCCCATCACGGGCTTATGAAATCTCGCCTGGATTTGGGTCTGTTGAGTAAAAGCTATACCTTACTTCTGCAGAAAGGTGTTAGGTTGGTCAGCAGCCAACTCCTGGGGAATGAACCCTGTGAAATGATTTACATTCATCCCAGTTAATCAATTAATGTTTGTAAAACACTTTAAACTTGGAAAGCACTCCTATAAATATTGGGTATTATCATATAATTACGCTACCACATCTCAATTAAATGCACAATTGACCATGCTTTAATCATGTAATTGAAGTGTCACCAGAAGTATTTAAAATGTAGTAGGTATCTCACCCTATGCTGATCATCCTCAAGATTGGTATGCTACCCTGGACCAAAATGAGGACTCTTGATTTTGGAAACACTGGACAGCCACAGACCTGAATGAATTCCCTAGAACAGCAATATATTTTTTGTCACAACTACAAATATAGGAAATTTTTTGCTTCTGTTTTTCTTGCACCTTGAACACTTCTTGTGGGCAGCTCAAGGGCTAACCTGCTTTTCTGTTTGTTTTTCACTTTACTGCCTCCCCTCATTAATATAACGGAAAAAGAATGTCACTTGAGATCTTGTCTCAGATTTATATCCTTTGGGGTTCTGCTTTATCAGTGGTCTGTATACTGTGCCATGTGATGTACTGAAATAAATTAAAACAATTACATGCTGAAGCATTCTCCATTTCCTCTAGAGGGTAAAAAAGACATTGATTCTCAAATAATGATATATATGTTACCATCTGATTATCAGCAACATAAGAAGTATTGGTTTCTACTCCATTGGCTTCATTCTGAATAGTAAACTTGTTTATGTCATCATTGACAACCCAAGCAGTGGTTTTATTAAAAAAAAAAAAAAAAAGAGTAATTTTAAAATAGTAAGATTTGATATCTCTTTTTCATAGTACATTTTATAGTCTTCCAACTGTAAAATCTTTAGGAAATTCAGTTGCTTCCAAGCTTTTCTCTAAAAACATGAGGGCTATGAAACTGTGGATTTCTTGGGGCAGATATATGGTGTTTGTTTGGGTTTTTTTTAACTTAATGATGAAATCAGAAAGTTTAATGGACTATCTTGGTTTATTAGATAGAATAGTTACTAGATGACGTATTGTTACCATACTTCACACTCCTCTTTTACGTTCTTCCTCTGGTGCTCTAAGTCTCACTTCTTCACTCCTTGTCATTTCAAATACTTCTTTGTATTGGAGACCTCTAGATGCAGTCAAACTCACAACAATAACATCTGCTCTTTCATGTTCATCGGCATCAGTTTACCCTACAATGAACCCAAGATATTTTTCAATGCAGAATTGTTATTACTTGTTCTTCTATCTTCCTGGAATAACTGTATGTAAGAGCCACAAAATGGGCTCACAGAAAAATGTGAGTTTCCACCAAAACGGTACCAGAACAACAAATACAAAAATTCTTCAGGGCAGGGACTACCTCTGAGTGTGTCTGTATGGCATCTGCTGACAATAGGACTCCTATGAGGGGGTCAAAGATGCAATTACATAATCCATATATATAAAACGGAATGTGTCATTATTGCAGTATTAAGCTATATTTGGAAACCACAACAAGTAAAGCACTTTCTCCTTTTTATTTATTTTTAATTTCAGTATAGAAAAAAAAGTGTCTTTGATATATCAAGTATTTTATGAGACCATCTTTTTATTTTAATAACTGCTAATTTGCACACCTAACATCAGTTGCTGCTGCAATTAATTGTGGATGCAAATTAGAATGTTTAGCTGTCTAATCACCTGATTCTGCCTATAAATCACTGACAGTAATTATGTGTGTAAATGCTCGTTTCAGCCTGCGATTAATTTGGCCAAAATTGATAGGACAGAAAAAAATACCACCCTAGGCTGAAATTTAGTACCCAGTGTGTAAAAAGAGAAAGTACCTTCCTCCTCTGCCTCTTGTGTCTAAACTGCAGAGAGCTAAGTAGACAAAGAGCAATGATTCCCCAGTCCCCAATAACTCACTGCCAGTGTTTCACAATAAAGTGCAATGGGAGAGGAAATATTTCCATAAGGGTTCATTAATCACAGCATATTTGCCATGCACAACCACTCTGCAGAGCAGGTAGAGAACCCTAGGGGACATCGCCTGGCACAGCATGTCATTTTCATAAGAGGAAAAGTATTTTTTGCACAAATGCTGCAGAACTGAAGTTGCAGATGGCTCCACTGGCAGAGCTAGAGCCTCCTGGCACAACTCTTGGCAGCCAAAGCTACTTCAGGTATTTATAGCAAGGGTTAGTGATATCTCAAAGGAAGGATGCTGAAGGGGCTGCCTGCCCCTCGGTGTGTAATATTCCCTGCTGTGCCCCTTGGGAGGATATCTGAGGCAGGCCAAACAAACCCCACCCAAAATCCAAACTGCGGAGGGAAATCCCAGTCTTACCTGTCCCTGTTGTGCTGCGGGAGACTAATGAGAGGTCTAGGAACAATTAAACTTATTGTGGCTGAGAACGTGGAGTCCAACGGACCCCATTAACAGAACTGCGAGGCAAAAGATGCCTTTCCAGCTCGGTGGCTTCTTTCAGATCTGGGCAGCGGGCAATTTCACTTTACCTAACCCTGAGGACACCAGACTGCCCCATCATCCTCTAACCCTTCTAGACCTGCTCAGTGTTTTGCATGAGCGGTAGGGATGGTGTCTTGCTTATTGTACCTCTGCAATCTCAATCTCTGAGTGGTTCATTGCTGCTTCACTCCCACGTGGGACTTTGATAAAATTCAAAGCCACCTGGTGTGATTTTAATTTAAATGTGAATTTAATGTGTTTTTCTTTTATATTGCTATGATGTGTTTTGTCAAGAGAAATGCCGCAGGCTCAGATCTGGCCTCTCAGCTGTTTCTCTGTGCTACTCCCTGGTTTTGTTTGATGCATGTCCCTGACTAAAGCTGTTGCTCTGCGCTGGCATGTGCACCGGGTACAAGGGTTCATTGGGTACAAGCACAGTGGTCATTCTTTAAGGGGGCAACTGAGTCCTGGGCTGTTCTGCCACAGGGGCCAAAAATCTTCTCATCAGTGGAAGATACTGCTGGAGTTAGAACTGAACAGAAGAGGGATGAAAGGTGGCATGAAGTAAAGAAGTTCCACAATTCACCATGCTCCACCAGTTATGAAAAGGGTTTGAAGACAAGGGCTTGTGAAAAGGAGGAAAAATACGGATATGTTTTAGCTTAACCAATTAAAACAATTCATGTTGGAAGTGGTTAAGATTTATTAAGATTTTTCTTATCAGAAAATATAATCTCACTACAAAAAAGAAAAAAAAGTTCTGTGAAAATGTATTAAAAAGATCATAAGCAAATGCTTTCAGGACCAGGGTGTGAAAGATACAGCAAAAAAAAGCGAAGCAGAGATCCACATCATTTAGTAGCCCAACAGGGCACTCTGGTAGGATGCAAGACAAGATCTTAATCTTCAGAATTTTTCATTAAGTGAGACTGTTTTTTCAGACAGCCTTAATTAGTTTTAAACTAAAATTGTAGGAGCAAGATGGGAGCCTAGACTTTCTGACACAGAACAACAGAGAGCAGATCAGAATAATAGAGTAGACCAAAGGCCATGCAGAGCGGTCATTGTGCTGTGACACAGGTGTGCCACGGGAGACTGCTGCAAGCTCTGCAAGGGTCACGAAAAGCATCACAGCAGCTGGGTGGCTTGGCCATCAGAAGACATCCCTTACTGTCTAAAACCGCTCCTGCACCCACTGAACTATTTAATTGGCGGGTCACGAGATATTTTCCCCCCTGCCTGCATAGGCCACCAGAGTTGACGTGCTTTCTGACCATTAGTTATCTCATCTGCTGGTTACTCCTGCCAGCAGCAGCAGCCTGTTGGGCTTCTGGCTCCTGCTGCTTCTTGCTGCTGCCACTGCTGCACAGGAGCTATCGTAGTGAGTCACTTCTAGTCACCAAGGGAAACCGCAGCCAGATCTCCACTCCTCCTAAAATAGGTACTCACAGCTACATCTTCTCTCCTCCTAAAATAATCAAACTATGAGAAAAAGCACTATATATTTAGCAGAATCTGAAATATGATATTCAGTGCATTAGACAGATGGAAAAGCAGGACAATGAGCTCAGTCATAGCAGGCTAAGACCAGGCTAAGACCATCCCAGACTTGCAGATGGTCTTCCAAGTCGTTCTAGAGCCACACAGAAAAGAGATCAGTTACTGGCAGGTTCTAAGTAGAGACCATTGCAGAGTCAACTTTTTTCCTCCCATTGCTTGAAAAAACTCTTGAGGGAGGCCATATAATCAACACATCCCCCTTCTATTTCAGTTCAGAAAACTGGGTCCTTGAAAGGAATACTGTTTCACAAATAAGACAATGCTAAGCTTGTCAATATTTTTATGAAGGCAAGTCTTGTCTTCAGTTTAGTTTACTTTTATCATGTCAACTATTGTAAATTGCAATACAATAATCCTTTTCAATAAATAGTCATTGTTTTGAAGTACATTAAAAAAATGTTCGTTATTTTCAAGCAGACGTGTTACCTGTAAAATATCATTCTGCATTTCTGCAACCTCTCTCTTTCATTCTAGGTATTTCCACACAATATACTTGGGTATTCGGAGTCGACAGAGTGGAGAGAATGACAGATGGCGTTTTTATTGGAAAATGGTGTATGAGTATGCAGATGTGAGTATGCTGCATTTGCTAGCCACGTTTCTGGAAAGTGCACCACAGCTGGTCCTGCAGCTCTGTATCGTTGTACAGACTCGTACACTCCAGGCTCTCCAAGGTAGGGGGTCATTTAATCTATTTGTTTTTTATCATTTTAGGAAGATGTAATTTCTATACATACATATTTATCCTTCTTTCAAACTGCTGTGTGCCTCTTACTCCTGGCATAAGAGCAGATCTTGCTTGCTAGCTGCTGTTATGCTATTAACAATGACTTTGTCAAGAAAGCCTGTGTTGTTGGAGGTTTTTTAGCTTTTCTTATTGGCCCTGGGTTGTGGGTAGGATTTATAATGTTTTGCTTTCTGCATGTCCTTGTAATAGAAGAGTGCTTCTCATTATCCACTGGGCCAATGTGAAAATTGCATCAATCAAACTGTTGCTCTTCTCCCTATGCTTCTTTCTGTGAATGTTCAAACCCCTCCAAACTGCAGTAATGAGGTTCATATGGTGTTACGCAAAACAGAAAACGACACAGCAGAAAACAGCTATTCTGTGAAGAAAATGCAGGTATCTATGAAATACATGTCCATTAGTCCTTGGCCACGTTTATCTGAAATAATACAAAACAGCTCCTAGGCGTCACAACAGCATTCATTCCTTCAGGCTCTGGGTTTCCTTCTACGGTTGATGCTTTCAGCAGGTGTGATTTCTTCTCAAAAATGGTAAATGCGTGCATATGTCCTGCCATAGGGGTTGTCAGTCAGCAATACAAATATAACAATATCTCCTTCTCTACTCATTTTTGATGCTACTTTTGTTACTTGACAGCTTTCTTTTCATATTGCACCATTGTTTTGCCTCATGGCTGCACCTGGGCAGAAATTATTGGCAAGGGAATGATGTGAATGAGAACTTGGGATCCATATGACACAAACATCATGAGGCATTGAGGAGTGAAGGGCAGAGGGTAGGAGAAGCAAAGGGACAGAGGGAGGAGGGAAAGGCAGCAGCTTTGCCATTCGTTTCTAAGAAACAACTCATGTGCTTGCCACAGTACAAGATAAAACTGTGACAGCACCTTGTTCCAAGAAGTTCTGGGTCTAGTCAGCTAATTAGGACTACCATGCAGTGAGACTGATCGGGTGAAAAAGGACTGAGAACAAAGTGGATAACTGTGTGAAGACCTTGATCCTGGGCAGTTTCCTGTGGATAAATCAGGCTTTTCATTTACCTCCCCTTTGAACTGATGTCTAGTAACAGCTGTCCTGCTTCCTGTGTTTTTTGGTTTTGCTTCTTTACATCTAAAACTCTTGTTACCTTAAGGGGAAAAGAAAGCCAAAGTTTCTATTTTAATTAGTTGGTGCTCTGTACAAGGAAGGTTGCCTAAGCACTTCCTACAGCTATTTCTCAAAATGATGCTGCCCCACACCAAGCAGTCCAAACTATTATCATTCAAGAGAAGGTATTATCACTTCAAGAAGCTTTGTCCCCCCAGAAAAAGAGACTCCAGAGAGAGGCTTAGGAAGAGAACATAGCTAGAATACTGTATGGTCAGCTGTAATTTAGCTTTCTTCATAAACTATTAATACAGAAGGCCTCTCACCCTCATTTTAGTGCAATAACAGATCTGTTTATGAGAAACCTGGCT
This sequence comes from Eurypyga helias, assembly GCF_000690775.1. Classification (NCBI taxonomy): domain Eukaryota; kingdom Metazoa; phylum Chordata; class Aves; order Eurypygiformes; family Eurypygidae; genus Eurypyga; species Eurypyga helias. The sequence continues at coordinate 22,830 of NW_010223685.1, read as the reverse complement.
GATGAGTAGGCACTAAGCCTGTGATGTACTCTGCAAAGGGTTGTTAATTAGAGAAAATCTTAAATGCTTCAATTTAAAAGGCAAAGGTGGTTCCCAAAGCTTGCAATCAGCTCCGGGAAATCTATGTATCAGAAAGCAGAAATAAATATAACTATAATTATGGATTTCAGCTGAGAAAGCTGAAAATATTTACTTGTCCTCTCTTCCCACATTTTCTTCCCCCTTACAAGGAGAAAAAACATTTCCGTTTCTGTCTTACATTTGAAAAAAACAAAGAAAATTAAAGAAGGTTGTATCATTTTCTTAAACACTAGTAATATTATATTCTCCTGATGGAAGCTAATATGTTTTAGTATATTGCCAGCTGTGAAAATCCTTTTTCTGTTCTCTCCCTTTTTTTTAAAGAAATGTTAAGGATAATGCATTACACTATAAGATGGTAGGTTTGCTGTGAGTCTGCATAAGGGGAGCATAATTTCTCTCAGTGGTATCATACTACAACTGTGTGTTTTAAAAGGCCTAACCATAAGGTATATGCTTCAGCTAGCTGTCCACTCACTGAGCCTGTTATAGAGATTTCTAACATGGATCAATAAACAGAGTGTTTGGTGATTGATTTTCTCTGTTTAGAGAATGCTACTTGGTTTTTATTATTGTTCTTCTAGACTTCTGTCCCACAGGACAAATCTATCATGACAATTGATATGTGCCATCGCTAGTCCACGTTCTTAAAAGTATACTTCCATCACAGACCATAAATTTGGCATGGGAAATGAATGATACTGGTAATGTCTTGGTCTGTAAGTAGGGTATTTCTAATATCAAGCCATTAATGACCGCAAGAAGAACTGTTAAATATTTTATTTATGAAATTGTATGTTTTCCATTCCAAATGCACCAAAATAGCATCTTTCCCAACAGGAGAATGCTGCCAGTGTGATTTAAGATTCTCCATTTTATAATGGGTGTTGGCTAGGTGTGGATAATTTCTTATTTAAGTCCTTAAGCCCTGCTAATCAAGGTAATTTATAAGGCTGCAAATAATTCCCTTAAAAATGCCTCCACCCTTCAAGTCATTTAGTAAATAAGCAGTAGCTGTACTCTTTGCTGTAAAAACACTTCCACAATAAACTGTTGTAGACTATTAGGCAGATTTGCTGACACAGTAAGATCGGTCTAAGGGCTATGAGACTTTTCCTTGGTTGGGTCTCAGGACATCCAGCATAATGACCACATCTCACTGCATTTGCTCTGCTGGCTCGACAGGTCTTGGGACTGACCAAGTAATGGACAGACCTGGACTGGCAAATTGGCTCAGGGGAGTTATTCTGCAGTCACTTGAAGCCAACCTACTTGCAGGCTGCCCCTGAAAATCTGATTTACTCATGGAATATCCTGCCAGCACCTCACCCAAGCTGTGTGTCCCCATCACATCACTGGCATTCCCATGGCTGCATGCTGGGTCCCTCAGACAGTTATTTTCCCCATTGCTAACTTGGTTGAGTCTCAGCAGGATCCAATTGGACGCACTGGGAAGGAGGGTGTCACAAGACTGGTAATGCCAGCCCTGGGGAGGCAGGGAGGACTGCGGCATCAGGTGGGTAGGGAAGGTCAGGTCTGTCCCTTTCTGTGGCACCTCATTTTGGAATCACACCCACAGAGTAACAGTCAACCCTTGGTACTCTCCTTTTACTTCCTTTGATTTTCCCACTATGCTATTTGATTTTAGAAAGACTTCCCATCTTAAAACTAGTAAAAACCAGCAAGCAAAAAGCCCTGCTGATCATCTGATTGGAAAAAGACTCCTACCCGTCAGCATGCAGTCACTGTTGTCTTATACAAGGGCATGGTGTTCTAGCTGTTCCTGGATGAGCAGACAAGATTACTCCCTACATTTACCACAGATTTCATTATTTATGCTGTATTAATTAACACATTGTTTAAATTATAGATTATTTTATCATTCCTGTTTACTGCATATTATGCTGGCTAGTCAGCACTTGACATTTTTTTCTTCATCAGCCCCTGGGGGGTTTGTTCTGGCTTCTCCATACAGTACTATTAATCAAAGCCTCTATCAAAGTTTAATCAAAGTCTAATCAAAGTTTATATCATATAAAGCTGCAGTTCTTAATATAGACTGACAGTAGTGCAGAAGCAAAATAAGAAGTTCAGAACAATTTATAAATTCATCAAGTTTCATTGAAGTCACCACACTCCCATAGAACTGCAGGGTTCTGCTGAAACTGCATTTCCATGAAATCTCCCTGGCCAACTATTTTCCCATTTTCTACCATCTCTCTCAGAAACTCCTGCACTGTTCATATGCTGACACCGCAGCCAGCTCACAAAAGTTCACAGTGCCACCAAGCATCACTCTCCAGTCCTTCTACTTCGAACAAATTGCTGTTCCTGCCTGAGCTGAACAAGAAGTCCAGGGACTCGCTAGCAGTTTATGACATGGATGATAGGTCCTAACTTTATCTGGAAGAAATAAATTATGTGTTAGCTAGTTCATTAAAAAATCCTCTGGCAAAGCTCATCCTCGTGCATCAGGAATTTAAGCTCTTTTCATATCAGCGCAATAAACTGAAATTCATTTAAGTCTTTACAATTCTTTTTGTGAGGACAATGCTATGCTGTTACATGGCCTTTCCTTTTTTGTGACCTTCACAGCAACTTTGGGTTTCTCTGTAAAGTGCTGCCTACATTTGCAGTGATCTTTAAATAAAATTGGAAAAAAAAAGAAGGATTCTGATGTAAAATCGTATACAATTCAATGTATATTTGTATGGAAATAAGGTGCAGCAATTGAGTTCTGGGCAAGCTGCCACTGCTTTTCTCTGTGCTGTCAAGGTTCTGCACCACTGCAGTCCAGCACCCAACCTTTCCAGAGAGAAAGATAAGCAGAGCAAACAGTAGTCACAGATTCTGCCTGCAACTTGGCAAAACAGATTTTCAGTGACAAGGACGAACAAATATGATATACTATGGAGTAAATGTGTCATCTGCAAATGACTTTTAAACTGACCTGTAGGCCCCTTTGCAAATCTTAAAATGTTATCTTGCACTCATTAGGGTAGAGCCATCATATTAGCACATCCTTGTTTCTGATAGGAGAAGAGAGGACTTCCTGAAGGCGATCATGTCATATAATCCATTTCATAACCTGATTACAATCTTAAAACTAGTTATACCGTTTGTACCAGTTGGAAGTTTAATTCTCAGATTGATAGAGACCTGCTGCTGCTGTCCTGCCTTTTTAATTTCATCAGCAGTCTGTCCCTGTTTATTCCTGTGTCATCCCACTTTTTACACTGTTTCCCTAAGGAAATGAGGTTCATGTGATTGTATAGTCCATTTCTGTCCTTCAGTCCTGACTTTTAAGAACTTCAGATCCATTGCACTGTTTCAATAAAATATAAAAGAACAGCCAACATCACAACAATAATGATGTTTCTTTAAATGTTGTGAAAAAAGCAGCCAAGACAGAGGGAAAAAAAGACAAATGAGAGCCTCCACTAAAGGAATAAGCAGGCAGACGTCAACCGCTACTCTTTTTGTTAGGCATCAGCCACCAGCTTGTCCAAATATGCATCCGTCCAGGCAAGGCATCTCCATTGCCGAGTTGGACTGTTGTGATAGACAGGTGGGATTAAGGAATAAGAGTCACTTTGAGGGGAAAGTAAGAACCATTACTCCTGATGCTCATTCTCTCATGTCATGAGAGGTTCTGCATTCTCTTGATTATCTTCACAAGCTTCCTTTCATCCATTCCAGCCTGAATTCATCTTTGGTGAATATGGATGACCAAGACTATACAGAGTACTCCAGATTACATTTCTCCTGAGCTCTCCTATTTCTCATGGCAGTATCTCACTAGGTATGATCTAGGACTGTAATTCCCTGTTGACTCAGGCACTGCAGTGGTTAATCCTAGTTATTTCATGATCCTTTATAACACATAGACTCCTCTGGTGTCACGTCACTCTGATGAGGCATCAATTACGTTAAAAAAAATTATTAGCAACTAAATGCACATAATGAAGTTTCATCTTATTTCTACTTTTTCAGCTTGCAAGGTACTCCTATTTTTTCCACATATCACTCTTCTTTATTTACACCAATAATGTCTCCCAAAGCCTTACTGGTATATTACCTTTTAAAGGACATTAAGAGAAATATTCAGACAAGAGTTGTTCAAGGAGAATCAGTACTGAAAAATGCAACAGTAATCCTACCCCAGCCCAAGAATTTTTCAATAGTATTCCAACATAATCCTGCAGTATCTTTCTTTAACTAGTTACTTTACCTGCTTTAACTATCTTCTACTAATCCCCATCTTCTAAAGCTTCACCAGTACTTTCCTATTAGCATGGTAATCACTATTCTGCCAAAGTTTTGATAGGTTAGATCTGCCACATTTTGTTTGTTGAGAAAGGAAATATAAAAGAAAGATATCAAGTCAGACTAGACTGTGTGGCTCTCATGATCTACTTTTTTTGCATTTTTTCATCTTTTATTATTTTTACCTTCATTTTTAATTAGTTTTTGCTTTAAAAGCCGCTCTAAAGCTTTGTATTGTGTTGGAGCGTACACTGTAGGCCTGTTTTAGCCAGGTACTTGTGAAACGCACCAGAATGCCTCTTCCCCAGGTGCATGGCACCAGTTCTGGGTGGAGAGATTTAAGATGCTACTCACCAGCAGCAGGATTTCATACACCAGCTTTTTATGAATCCTGAAAGAGAGATTTTTCTGGTTGCACTGTGTGAAAACAAGGAGCTTTGAGTTTTGCCTCCATCTGCAGTAATGCAGATTTCCTTTCTGTTCTCATTTCCTATCAGCTGGCTCTGTCTTTGAGCCCTTTTTATAAGAGCCCTTATTTAAAATTGACCCATAAGGCACAGCCTTTATTGCTGATCACCCTTTTTCAATTTCCATCTAGGCACCATTTTTGAGGTGGGCTTGCATACAGCTAGGTTTTGAGGCTTTTTCCAGCGGTCTTGTGCTTTGCAAAAAAGCTCCAGAAATTCTTCTGTGCTTTGCCTTAAAGAAAATCCAAGTCTCCTCCACAGAGAAGTCCCTGAACAATTAACCTCTGCTGTCTTCACTCATTTCTTTAAAAATCTGATAGGCAGACTTTCTAACAGATCTATTTTTGTTTATCCCTCCATATTATTTAAATTAAACCAACAGTCATGTGATCCGATGCTATTTTTTACAATTAGTTGTCCTATAACAGCCTCAATACTTTCTGTAACTAAGTTTAGAAAGAAGTCTCTCTGCTTTCTGTCAGAAAATCTGTCAGTTGTCACACTCGGGAATATCTGGGCTGCCTTCACTAGCATTTATTCTCCAGTCTATATCTGAGAAATTGGAGTCTGCCATAATGAGACAATTCTCTGCAGAATTTCTCCCTGTAATAATTGTTTGAACATCTCTATCCATATCCAAATTTAACTCTGGAATTCTACAGCAGACTCTTAACAACTACCCACTATCTTTCCCCAAAGTAATTTTGTATGCAAATAGAATCTGTTTTATCAGGGATCCCTTTCTAAAACATCAACCTGCCATTCCATTCACACACACCACTTTTGCCATTACTTCCATCTTTTCTGAATACCAGCTCCCTTTCAGTACCTATGTCCAGGGAGTGATTACGAGACCGTGATGTTTCTACAACCGTATAGTCCTCTTTGTAACCCTGTAGTGCTTTATGTCCTGCACACGTGACTTTATTTCCTGTGTTTCCAGATGTCCTGTCCCTGCCCATTCATCTATTTATGGCTATGATATGTCAATACAACTTGTAAATGTAAAAAAGGCAATGTATGCAATGTGGCAAGTATCGTCAGCAAGTTAAGGAGTTGGCAGAGTGATGGCAGGGTTTCTTAGCACAACCATAACAAACCCAATTTACAGGTCCTCAACCTCTGGAAATCAACCAGAGAAGATATTAGTAAGCATTTTTCTCCTTTTTGTTTAAGTAGAGTAAAAAAAATGAAAAAAAAAAAATTCCTTTAGCAACATCAGGAACAAGAGTGAAACTACCTCCAACATTTTTTCCCAAATAAGATGTTCTGGCAATTGTCTTTGTATATACCTTTTGCTGCTTCTCTTTTTGTCGTCTTCCTTCTGGCCATGTTAGATATCCTGCCTACATTTGCAGATACAGGTGTGTCTACTTAAGCTTCAAAGTCCTATTGAAGACCTCAATAAATCAGCTGGTTACCAAAGATATTAGGTGGGTCCCTCCTTCACTTAATTTTGAAAAATCTTGTCATGTATTTACATATGTGAGCCCAACTTGAGGTGCATATTTCATAGTACCTTATAAGTACTTATGCCAGTCTGAAAGGGAAGAATTGTAAGTGCTTTTATAAACTTCTGTTTGCATACGAATACAATTTTAAGACTGGTTTCTCAAGGCATTTTGATGCAACTTGTCCCAGTACTGAGATGATAATCTCACCTATGGGTGGCATTTCCAACTCATACAGATTGAGTGTGACAACTGTCACAGAATCAAAGAATAAATTAAGTTGGAAGGTCTCCAGGAGATCATCTAATAGTACCTGAAGGGGCCTACAAGGAAGCTGGGAGGGGACTTTTTACAAGGGCCTGTAGTGATAGGACAAGGTGTAATGGGTTTAAATTGAAAGCGGGGAGATTTAGATTAGATATCAGGAAGAAGTTCTTCATGGAGAGGGTGGTGAGACACTGGAACAGGTTGCTCAGAGAAGTTGTGGATGCCCCATCCCTGGAAGTGTTCAAGGCCAGGCTGGATGAGGCTTTGAGCAACCTGGTCTAGTGGAAGGGGTCTCTGCCCATGGCAGGGGGGCTGGAACTAGATGATCTCTAAGGTCCCTTCCAACCCAAACCACTCCATGATTATATGATTGTATAATTCAAACCCTGCTTGAAGCAGGGCCATGTTCACAGATAGATCAGGTTCCTCAGGGCGATATGTCTTTGAGGTTTGTGTACTTTTGTGGATGGAGATCCTACAGCCTCTCTGGGTGAACTGTACCAGTACTCACCACCCTGGTGAAAATTTCTTTTCTTACAGCAAATCAGAACTTCTCTTGCTGTGATTTGTGGTTGTTGCCTCTTGTCCTTTCACTGTGCATCTCTAAGAAAAGTTTATCTGAGTTTTCTCTATAAATCCCCTTTAGGTAGGAGAAAATGGCAATTATATCTCTCCCCGTGCTTTGCATCCCTCTCTCCAGGCTACACTATCCCAGCTCATAAGCCGTGCACTCCAGCCCTTGACCATCTTGGTGGCCCTCCATTGGCCTCACTAGAGATTATCAAAGTCTTTCCTGTCTGGGGACCCAAAATTACATGGGCACACAAGAGTTCTCTTTTTCCTTTGTAAGTCTTTTTTGCAGTTCCTCTCAGCCTGCTGAGATCCCTCTGCATGGCAGCCCCATTTTCCAGTGCATCAGCTGCTCCCCTGTGATAGGTCCAACCTTCAAGATCATTATGAATCTGGAGGTGTTGTGAGGAGAAATTGCTTACTGTTGGGGGGTATGGGAAAACAAACAAACAAACAAACACCAAAATTGAACTTTCAGGTTCTCTACAGATTTTTAAATTTAATAGTTGCTCCACGAAGCTGCTAATACATACATAGTGGTAAAGACAGCCCGAGACACAAAGTAGTGCATCTAATTTCTGCAAGCGTGATATGTTGCCTACACACTGAATTTTATCTGTTGGGGAATGTCACAAAGTTAGTGACATATCCTTCTGCTCTGTTTTTGTTGTGCTAAAAGCACATTTGCCAATGAACAAATTCCGAGTTTTGTTTTGGGTTACTGTGTTTTCTACGACTGGTACTTTTGTTCAGGGGTGAGAAAGAAGTGATGCATACTTGGCACAGAAAAAGCTTTCTTGTGTCTAATATAGCAGTGAGAAATTTCAGTCGTGATTGTGTCTTACCCAAAGACTGCACTATACTGCAAAGATAAAAATTAATGTGAACTCTTCATCATGCGGAGGCCTTTGAAGCTTCAGTCAGGGAGCCAATGTACATGTCCAGCTTTACTCTAGACACATAGATCTGGAATTTTCTCAGCCATTCTCTTTGTCAGTGCATGATACATCCTGTCCCTTATTCATCTTGCACCTCTTGGCCTGACTGCAAAATTACTTTTTTTGCCAAAATTTACCCAAAAATTAATGGTTTCTGTTGAGAGTGATTTTAGCTGAAAGTTGCAGGTAAAAGTGGGATTGCATGTTTTAAAATGTATCTTGCATGAAGTTCAAGTTTAATTGTATACATACTACAGATGATGAAATCACCTGTGGAGATTAGTGTCTATAAATTATTTTATAAATTGGGTGTACACTAGGTATCAAACTGCAAATATAAATAAAACCCATTGCATTCTTGCTTTGTGATCTGAGTTTTGCAAGTATCAGTGAATGCTACAGTGAGACTGAAACGAAAGGTCCAGCCTGGCATAAGAGGGACACCCCCCTGGGCACCTTCTCGCTGGAGTCAGTGGAACTGCTTTCCTGAATAAAGACTATCCACTGGGTGGGGGTTTACAGGGCCATTATTTTACAAAAAGGTATTCAATAGCTCTCTTCTGTCTTAGGCTTGACATTCTACCTAACCTAATGGGTGTATAAACCTATTAAATGTGTTTTATTAGGGGTTTTTTTCCCAACTATACTATAATGAAAATAAATATCAAATACCTTTTTTTTTTCTCCTGTGGGTGTTATTTCTTGTAGTGTGTCTGTTAATAAAGTGGTAAACTGTATACTGTTCTCTGTATATAATGAGTACAATTTAAAAACAAATCATCAATGGCTTTTGTGTTAGAGTTGAAGAGAGAATTTCTGGTTTCAGTTTTGATTGGGGCATTTAGCGTCTCTCTTGTGCATGGGTGGCCAGTGTGCTCTTGTGAGTTAAATAGCCTGAGCAGGAAGAATCTCATGACATGAAGCTACTGTATCACTATTGATCCATCCCTTACATTTAATAGACATGCCGTCTGCATGCTGTTTCCCACCCTATGGGCATTTCAAAATGCAAAGGAATTCTTCTATTCTCACGTAATTGAGTCCAAAGCATGACCTGAATCCTCTCTCAGTGTGTCTTTCCTGACACAGCCACAAATAGTGCTCCCTGTCACCCTCCAGCAGCCATCTGGGACTGTCGCAGGGCTTTGCAGGAGATCTGGCAGCGGCACCCTCCTGGAGCACCCACCCAGTGTCACCGGGAGGACCCAGCAACCCTGTGCCAGGGTCAGAGGGTAGCTGAGGGACTGATGGGGACCATCCTGCGGGTGCTGGGCACTGGGGCCATGGGGCTTTGAGGGCTCATGTGTAGCAGAGGGCAGCAGCAGCAAGCCCCTTCTGCCAGCTGTCGTATTGCTCCGAGCAAGACTGCTACAGTGTCCCCGACAGTGGAGACAACTGAATGACTCACAAAAAACCTCCTGATTCACTGCAGTGCTCAGTCTGCAAAATTAAGTAAACTAGCCCCCATCTCAGTTTACTGTTTTATGCCGTGCTAAAATCTGTGGTAGCTCAGGGGCTGCTTCGTGAGCCGTGCTGTCGTCCCCGTCACAGGGGCAAGCAAACGACGGGGTGTACCCCTCCTTCAGCCATCTGCTGCCACCCCTGCGTCAAAGCCCTCGGAAAGCTTATGCAACTTCAGGCTGTTTCGGGTTTTAACGAGTGCCTTCAATATTCTCATATTCTCTTCTCTGCTCTGTGGAAAAATGTATTGAGTGGTTCATTATCACTGGAAAGGTGGATAGATAGGAAAGAGCTGTTCGTACACTATCTAGTTAAATTGGATCTTTCTCAGGTCTCATGCTGCAGAAAGGTGTTCAGAGCTCATTTTAAACTCCTAGGTTAGTCACTTGTCGTAATGAAATTTAATAAGTAAGGTGTCCCAAAGCCATAAAAAATGGAGCTCTCGTGATCTTCTTGATCCTGACCCTAAGTGGCATGGTAGCATTGACTCTCTGGGTGCTCATAGCGGCTTGTCATCCTTATTACTTATATATAGCACAAAACATAACTGTTTTCCTTGGTAACTGGGCTCTTTTCTGGTTTTGCTCAGCAGAAGGCAGAAAATATGCAATGGGAGTCCAAGGCAACAGTAAAATGGAAATGGCTTCCCATGACTTTTCTTCAGACCCACGATAGTCCCAGCAGATCTCATAGGCACACCATGAGACCAGGACTCTCATTTAGATGTTTTTAATAGGTATTTTCACCTGCAACCACAATAGACACTAAAATCGTTTGCAGTAAAAAGTGATCCTTCTAGGTGATGAATCTTTTATATCTTTTTCTTGGCATTCCCTTTAAAAAGCATTATTTTACTTTCCACCCCTATGGAGTCAGATTTGTTTTAAAGAGCTGTCTCAGAAATGCCTGAAAGTGTCTTGAATGGTGAT
>NW_010223685.1:10776-12383 GCF_000690775.1 Eurypyga helias | reverse complement strand
CAGCAGGAAAGAAATGGGGTTACACTCATCTCCTCAAGAAAAAATCCAAAGGCGTTTTCTGGTTTTGATGGGGTATCTTTTTTTTCAGACTTTGAATTGCACTTCCTTGATAATGAGGGTAGCAGCAAAACTGGGAAATAAGTCGGAAGGAGTGTGTGATGTGAGCATACACCTGGCTGACTGACTCCCCTCACCTGTTCTGGGGTCCCTCTCTTTCATCTACTTCAATGCCATTCCTTGAGATGTAGAGGACAGAATCAGGCTTTGCAGCAGCAGCAGCACATAGCGTGGCAGCAGCCTTTGGAGCCAGATGGGTTTTCTGAGCAGAGCATAATGGATTGCAATTGAATTGATATTTTAAGCTAACAAATGTTTAGATCAGAGAGGCTCACAACACAGACACTTACAATACAGGGCTGATTGCAGCGTGACAGAAGCAGCTAAATGCTGTAATGGGGAAGGTGGTGTCAGCATTTCACTTCTAAATTTTGATTCTCAATGACTTCAAGCAGCTGTAAAAATTCACTTTTAGCTGAGGCTTGAACAAGGACATGGGCCAAGACCCAGAGCAATCTAGAAAGGGATCCCAGTTCACCTCTGTATAAAAGGCTTCTCAGTATGTAAGAGGGGAGCAAAATCTGCTTCCCCAAACAGAGAGTCCTGTGTTTGTTCCTGAAGCTGAGACACAAGTGAGGCAATGAAAAACCTTTAAAAAAATCTCTTCTGAAAACCTGGGCTGGATAAAAGCTAAAGAGCTGCACATGGTCTTTAGGAAAGCACATCAGCCATACTTCACCTAACGCTAAAGATAAAGGACTAGTAAGTTGAATTTTGGCAAAGTCAAAATTCTCTATTGAGAAAGTGCTCTCTTTAAACCATTAGCCTGTATAAAGTATCCATTTGTCATAAAGTATCACTGAGGCCAGGAAACCAGTAAGCGTGACCCAGAATCACAGAATCAGGGTAAGGTTTGGGTTGGAAGGGAACTTAAAGATCATCTAGTTCCAACCCCCCTGCCATGGGCAGGGACACCTTCCACTAGACCAGGTTGCTCAAAACCTCATCCATCCTGACCTTGAAGATAGCCAGGGATGGGCCATCCCCAGCTTCTCTGGGCAACCTGTTCCAGTGCCTCACCACCCTCTCCGTGAAGAACTTCTTCCTGATATCTAATCTAAACCTCCCCACTTTCAATTTAAACCCATTACCCCTTGTCCTGTCACTACAGACCCTTGTAAAAAGTCCCCCCCAGTTTCCTTGTAGCCCCTTCAGGTACTGGAAGGTGCTATAAGGTCTCCCTGGAGCCTTCTCTTCTCCAGGCTGAACAAGCCCAACTCTCGCAGCCTTTCTTCACAGGAGAGGTGCTCCAGCCCTCTGACCATCTTCGTGGCCTCCTCTGGACTTGCTCCAACAGATCCATGTTTTCTTATGTTGGGGATCCCAGAGTAGTACTGCAGGTGGGGTCTTGCGAGAGCAAAGAGGAAGAATCCCTACCTCGACCTGCTGGCCACACTTCTCTGGATACAGCCCAGGATACGGTTGGCTTTCTGGGCTGCCAGCGCACACTGCCGGCTCATGTTCAGTTTTTCATCCACCAGTACCCCAAG
>NW_010223685.1:10384-10678 GCF_000690775.1 Eurypyga helias | reverse complement strand
TGACGAGGGCTGGTGCGCCCCCCCCCTCCCCAGCCTGTCCAGGTCCCTCTGGATGGCATCCCTTCCCTCCAGCATGTCAACCCCACCACACAGCTTGGTGTCATCAGCAAACTTGCTGAGGGTGCACTCGATCTCACCATCCATTCACTGAAAAAGGTGTTGAACAGCACTGATCCGAATACCAACAACCCTTGAGGAATGCTGCTGGTCACTGCTCTCCACTCAGACATTGAGCTGCTGACCACAACTCTCTGAGTGCAGCCATCAAGCCAGTTCCTTATCCACTGAGTGGTC
>NW_010223685.1:2602-9781 GCF_000690775.1 Eurypyga helias | reverse complement strand
GGCATTCTCCATATCATCATCATCATCAATTCTTGTAACAGCAAATGCTTGTAATCCAGCCATTCTGCAGTACACACTCATATCTTTCAGACTTCTGTTCCCTGAGGTAGAAGAAGCCCTTTTCTTCATGACAGGATATTCCTGAACTGTTTATTGTAGAATTTCTTATACCTTTCAGTGAAGTGTCTTGTGGTCATTGTTATCAGCAGCTCAAATGAAATAGCTGACCTGCAAGTCTAATGCAGCTGACTTTTGTCTTATGTTCATATGTTACTACACTTGGGGAACTTTTCTGCATTATGGGTGCTTTTTTTCTTTTCCTACTTGAGGTTTCACCAATGGGGAACAGTCACCAAGACCAAGTCTTCCAGATTATACACTCAGAAGTATTTAAACTGGCTCTACAGAACAAATTAGGAAGATCAGACACTTAAAAATATCTCCTGTTTTGACAGTCTTGATATCTGTACAAACTTTGAACTGATTTCCAGATTTGATGCTATCTAGAGAGTTCTTTATGCAGCCTTAAACCAGAAGAAACAGATCACTGCATATGCAGAAGTTAAAATTAAAATCGAAAGGTATTGTAGAAGATGGATAGATAAATATCATAACACAGGTAATTGGTAGAACAAAGTCCTCAGCTGAAAGAGAATTCCAGTTAGAGACTTTCACATATTTCTCTACCTATGAGCCATACCTGCCATGAAATAGAATAGCCCTGCTGGAAGGACTATGGAAAGATGGTTCTCAGATACCAAATTCCTGAACTGTATAGAAAACTTTGCCAAATGTCTCCACTGCCAAGCCTGGAAGGAGAGAAGATAAAGATCTGAAGTCTGAGGAAAGCTGGAATATAAGGAGGAGAACACCAGACTTTTAGATCAGCTCTCTGGGATGCTATTTTGGTTTCTTCCTGTAACACACCAATAACCTGTTACCTTGACAAACACTTTAAAAGTCGGCTATCTAAAGTTAGGAAGCACATAAATAGGTAATCTGTTTTTCAAATGGATAAGCATTTGTAACTTTTTTAAAAGTTTGCAGTTATGTGTTTGTAAATATGTTATGGCTACAGAGGTATTTTCTAAATACCTGTTGACCCAAATGACAGCTTGCTTCATTATAAAACTGAAACCATGTAACGTTGAAAGCCATGAAAAGATTTGTGAGTCCTTTTTATGATATCCTGTGAAATCATTACTATATTGTATAACAATACATTAATACATTATTGTACATGTATAATGTATAATAATATACTAATATAACAATGATTCAGTCACAAGATATTTTGCAATTTATAATGCTTTCTTAACTCCACCATAAAATCATTACTGGATTTTGAATATATATATTTCTTAAAAAAAAAACCCCAACATAGAGTTGTCTGTAACATAATCCGCTTTTCCTTCACCTTTGCTCTTTTATTGAAGTATCTCACACCCATCAGACTGTGAACTTACTTATAAATGGGTCTACATTTTTGCTTCTGGATAAGAAGGCCAAGATGAATAATATCTTTCCTTAAGCATAGTATTAATTAACTAACTAATAATTAATTTTTTATTTTCCCCTTATGGACACGAAAACACACATACAAATTCATTAGCACATCACTGGTGAGTGCTAAAGTGTTTATTAGTTTTTCTCAGCGGCTAGTTGATGCTGGTTTTAGTTAAGCACTACTGCCCACACATTTATTTTCTGGCCTAATAATCCACAGTGACAAATCCTATTTCCTCCTTCTTCCTGTGCTCCCTCCATTCTTCCTCACAAACACGCTTTCCCCTCCCTGTCATTTGCAGAAGATGCTGGGTTTAGAGACGATGTCATAAATTTTGAAGAAAAGGGTAGTGATGCTTTCAAACAGTATTTCTGTTGTCAAAACCAGATACTTTAGCTGCCGAGTGTCTTTGCATACAATCAGTAAAGTACGTTCAGCCCTCTAAAGCCATTCCAAAGGCTTCAATGGTTTGAGTCATAGTGTGTTTTTATCACGGGCTCTCCTGAAAGTTAAAGGAATGACAGGTGTCGGATGAGAAGAGACCTATTTGGGACACCAAACTCACTCTCCTGCAATGGCACACAAAGAAACTAATGAAACAATACTAAGCTACAAAATGCAAACCAGTTATCAACAAAAATTAGTAATACGTCATCTGCGTCCAGAGTGAGGCAGGAATAGGCAAACTGCCCAGAGTGGCTCATGTGTTTATGTGTGGAAGGACTCAGGACTGACATTAGAGATTTCTAGGCAAAGAGGTACTAAATGTGTATTGTTCTACAGCTGGGGCATGAGAAATATGCCCACCTCTGCTCGCTCAGGACTGAGAATTCACCCTGCACATGGACAGCCTAAAAGCTATATCGGCTTGGCAGAAATCTTCATCTCTGCTAACATTTCCTTTAAACGGTTGCAAGGAAAAAGAACTAAAAAAAGGAGTAGTTATGCGCACGATCATAAATTGCTCTAGCCTGTGTGTTTCCATATCCTAGTAAGCTTCAGGGTTTCACCAGGGAATGCAAATTAAAACTGACTGCAACAGTTGGCTCTAGATTTTGTTGTCAGGGACCAGTATTCATTTTCTTCAGTGCCTGGTTTCTGTTGCCTTTGTGCTTAAGAGAAAAAGAACAAAAGGAGGTAAGGAGGCAGATCGAGAGAGCATGGCATAAAAACTAAAACATGCTAAAATTATACCTTCTTGCTGCCATGAAGTGTTATAATCCAAGGATAATCAAAAGCTAGATCTAAAATAGCAGAAATGTGGCTGTTTCGAGAGGGGAGGAAAGAAGAAAACAGATAAAGGTACTGGCCAGCTGCGTGCAAGCATGTAACCGACCCACCAGATTTTAACTTACATTTTAATCCTCATCCCTAGGCAAGCGTCACTCAAAGCCATTGTGAGACGTTGTGGGACTGAGTCCTTTTGCAACATCATGCTGAAGAAAAGCACATGGGCCATATAATTTTCTTCCAGACAAGATAGCTTTCTAGAAGCATTGTAACACCCGCCCCGTGAGCAGTCCCCAGCCCTCACAGCAGCCTGCTGAAGCATAGCCTTCACCCCTGCATAGCATTGCCCACGGGGGTCCCATCCACGCAGGTTACCTCCAGCTGACACCACCAGTGGAAGTCGTGTTGTAAGACCTGCAGGTGTTGAGGGCGGTCTTTCTTACAGTGTCTGTCGGTGGCAATACTCCCTTGAGCCTCAATGAGCACGCCAGGCGGATCTGTGTCCTTCAGGACAGCCAACCTTGCATCCCTCAGCTCATGCTGGGACTGTCTGAGCGAGCCCTGGGGATCTGGGACCCCAGCACAGGCATCTGACAGCAGGGAGAACGCAAGGGAATTCTACAAATATTTCACGCAAGCAGGTTGGGTTCAGCTTTGATTCTTGATTAACAATGATTTGTTCTGGTTTTGGCTCAGGTATGAGTTCAGTTTGGCTCAGTGATCTTGAGTTATGCTTTCCCAACATCATCTACTGTCACAGGGTAACTGTCAGTGATTATTTTAGATGGATTCTGGTAGAATATGCCAATGCTCTCAAACATCATTGATCATCTGGCTCAGGTTCTTCTTCTGACTTGTATATTAAATGAGCTGACATTTGTTTTGGCTTGTTTTGTTTACTGCCAGAATTCAAGCTATGTCCAATGAGCTTGTTTTAACAATGTTCTCCTTTCTGCCGTCTGTTTGGGTGGGGGCTTGGTTTTCCATTGGTTTCAGTGGGCTTTTGATTCACACCTTCTGATACATACTGCTCTGAATATCTAATTATTCTTGTCATCAGTGGGAGTTTTATGCAGGAACATGTATGGTTAGGTCAACAAGAAAGAAGAACTGACTTAAACTAGATATTCCTCAGCCTGTTGTAGAGGAAAAGTTTACCTGAAATCAGCATTGCACCAAATGGAGAGATCTCAACTGTCTGTATATGCTCCCTAGATTCTCATGTGAAGAAATCATTGGAAGCTGCTCAAAAAACTGACAAGGGAGGTTTGGTTTTTGTTTTTTTTTTTTAATTGGGAACATCAAGTGTCAACAATATCCTGCTTACACAATACTGATACAATTTATGGCCCACTACTGTAATCTCTACCATCAACTGCCATGGGAGCTGCCTGAACAATGAGCCTTTATTATGTGTGGAGCATTTCATACCATCTGTGTCCCAGAACGCTTAGCAGAGTTAGATAAAACAGTCTCAGTAAATAACAGCAGAGAATAAATAAATTTAAAAGGTTTAGTCAAAGGAAAGCAGAAATAATTCAAACAGTCAGACATGCAGCACAAAGCATGGCAGTAAATGATACCATGTATTTCTTTCCAAAAAAACAAGAAATTAGAACAAGATTTTTTTTTCCGTTTGCCCTCTGAAATACCAACGCTACTGCTCAAGAAAGCTGAAGTGAATTATTGTCATAAACAAGCAGCCTGGAGTCTAAGAGAGGCAGCCACGTGGAGTGTTAAGCTCCAAGTTGAAGTTGGAGAAAGTTGAAGAAACCATCCAGTCCTGGTATAACAAGACATTTAAACCAGTCCATGTTATTAGAGTTATTCAGCTATGGAAAGCTGGGCATGTGTTTAAATATCTCACTGAACTGTGAAGATGATAATAAGGGAACTTCAGGTTAAGGGTGGAATTAATCTCACTGAACTATAGTTCTGTTTAAAAGTTAGATGTCCTGTTTAAGCTACTTTTATAGGCAATTAGAGAGGCACCTGAAGGACATTCTTTCTCTCTTGAGGGGCATCTAATATAGGTGAGATGACTTACCCTATAGATATGCTCACTTCTCTCTGGGGACTAGAAATGGAGCCTGGGTAATTAGTTGAGTTTCAGTGTCTGACTTTAAGATGGCTAAAATCAAGGGAGGTGGACACATGTTCGCTTTTTCTACATCTTTCACTGCAAGATCACTGCTCAAAAAATTAGCATTGAGAGCTTTCACATGGCTCCATGCACATGCCAGGAGTCTGCACTGCTTTAGAAACTGAGAAATTTTTAATTCCTTCACCACACAAAGTTTTCCTGCATTATCACCCAGGACTGAGCTAAAAGTTAGTTTAGGATGAGAATAGGATGCTGGACTTAAAAAAACTCTTGGTTGAACTCATGGCAGTTGTGTGTCCAACCTGCAGCAATGAGACACTGCGTTTCTGACTTAGTACTGCTACAGGTCGTACAGTGAGTTATAACATCCAGGCTGCCCTCAGAAATGACGGAGAGCTGCTCTCCGAGGAAGGAACAGCTTGTTCCACCTGCCACATGATCAGCCTTGCAGCCTTGTACAGAAAATGCTCCAATGTGGTACCTTGGGAGTATCCTCATCCAACTGGTTTGTCTAATTCATACTGGCAGACACAATCTGAATTCACTGAATCAGAAGATACGTAGGATTTCATCAGCGAGATCATTTGAGTAGACCGACACGGGCACCACTGGCGTCCGTCAGCTGCTTCAGAGAACTGTTTGGGCAAAGGAGATAAGTCCAGGGGCCGGCCAAGGCTGCTTGGTTGCAAGTGCCTGTCTTGCAAACACTTTATCGAAGGGGCATTTGTAAGGAAAGTGGTTTTCTAGGGACAGAATATGAAATATCTGGCCTATTCATAGAGCCTGGTTTAACTCACAGGCAGACATAAAGTGTGCAGGTCTTGCACTACATTTTACAAGTCTTGTTCTAATAATTACAAATGCCTCCTGTATACTGAAGGCATATCTTCACTGTCTCAAAGATCTTAATAATGATTGAATAACAAAATGCAAACATTACACTTTGTCAGCATAAACAAAACAACAGTTATATCAAAGGTCCTACAGGCACTGCTCATTTGTACTAATAATTCCTGTCTTGCAATCAAGCTGTACAAGATGCCATATTAATTATTTTAAACAGTTTTCACCACTTGGCACTTATTTTGGACTGCAAGTGGAGAAATGAGGAGAGGAACAAAGAGCAGAGAAATGGAAATTCCTTCACTATCAAATAACTGAAGCATATGACAGAAAAGGATTTAGGAGGAAAAAGCCCTAAGGAGATTTTTGGAGGTTCCACTAGTTTGTTTAATGGTGAACCATCCAAAAATGAAATGCCTGAAAAGCTGGAGGCTGAACTGCATAAGATGGATGCTGCACACAGAAACATTGCAATGTTAACTGCTGGAAGAAGCATAAATTATGCATTTATGATGTGTCTCTATAGGCCTTGCAACCTTTTTTGCCCCTTAGGGTGCTCGTTACCTGCAGGAGCAATTAACAGATAGTATCTAGCAGCTAGCATAATTTCTTACCTTTAGAGTGATTTCCAATCAAATAAAAAGGAGGCTAATAGAGCCAAGGATGCCTGAGCTGTGAAGTTGTTTCTGAAGTATATTGGATAGAAATAATCAGTAAATTGAAGGTACATGGTGCCAGGGAGCCTGGATTATGTCTAGCTAGTTTTGCTTGCTGAATCTTTTATGTTTTGGATAGATATTGTTGTTCCTGTAAGAGATTATGCAAGTAATACAAATAATGGAAAAAGCCTTGATTAAGTAATTCTGAAAGGAGAGGTCTAACTTCCCTTACTTCAGCAACTTCAAGCTGATTAATAAGAAGATCTGATTTTTCAACTACCAAGAGTGAATTAAAGACAAGGTAGGAAAAAAAGAATGCTTAAGACTGGTCTTGGGAAAAGAAGTTCCGATGATCTGCTTAATTCTCCAAACCGAGTGGAAAATTTTCAACATTTAACATTTATGAATAGCTTAGAAAAAGTAACTGATCAAGTGCAAGCTACAAAACTCTAAGATAAAATTTGTACAAAACTAATTATTTTAACTCTTCAAAAATCTAAAGTATTCCTATCTGAAAGAGCAGATTGTTGAATATGAATCAGTTCTGTGTGGTGATACCTCTAGGGATGTCCTATTGTAAAAAGGAAATCCATGAAAATGTTTCATACACAGAGCCTGTCACAGTCCTACATGCTCCTCTGGTACTACATGTGATGCACCATTATTTTTTTTACTGGTAAAATGCTTTTTTTTCAGTTCTTTCCTAATGCATGAAAATCATTCCCAGGGCTACCACCTTATTTGCACTGAAATACATTCTAAAATCTGCATCAATTTAAAAAAACCCAAACAGTTACTAAATTTCTGTTTTAAAAAAAGACAAGCATTACATGCCA
>NW_010223685.1:0-2587 GCF_000690775.1 Eurypyga helias | reverse complement strand
TGTATCCCTTTAGCCCATCCAAGGTGCCAATGTCTAATACTACCTTTTTACTGTTTCATCACGAGTGTATACTGAGTGTGGAAATGGATTTTGTGTAAACTCCTGCACATACAGACCTGATGATTTCATTGAGGATCCAGGAGGAGTCAGACATCTGGCTTTCATTACAAAATTGAAATTGTAAGTCTCACATGCTGAGCACTGAGGATATTTTTCTCCTGCAAACTGCAAAGTCTTGAACATTTGAAAAAAAATATGCTTGCAGAAAACCTGGATTTTATAACAATGTCATGATGATTTGTTAGTGAACTACATAATTAAAACCTTTCTATTGTATTACATTAAAAATAAAATATAATTACTGTAGCTATTAGTATCAAGATTTTAAAATAATCTAATTGCATCTAAATACATTGGGACTAGTATAAAAATCTTACCGAGAAAAATCTTGGAGTCACTAGGTTCACCTGAAGTTTATCATTGCTCACATTATGTCCAGGATTTCACTCCCAGGAGAAGCAAAACCAGATAAGAAATGAGACTGTGTGGTTAGCAACATGATTTTGTTCTACTCAAAATTATAAAATAGTTCTTGAGCCTAAAAAGTATGTTCAAATTTTGATTAAAAATGCAATTTTGTCTTGCATGTAGAAACACTGGTTTTATTATTATTATTTTTTAATGTGTAAGATACCTAGATTCCAGAAGCAGAAAGGATGCTATTGAGCTTTTAAGGAGTGTATATATTTTGGCTGACACAGTGGAGGCAGGCTGGTTAGCATTTAGAACAGCAAAGCAAATCATCTGACTCTTAAATTTTGATTAAAAATGCAATTTTGTCTTGCATGTAGAAACACTGGTTTTATTATTATTATTTTTTAATGTGTAAGATACCTAGATTCCAGAAGCAGAAAGGATGCTATTGAGCTTTTAAGGAGTGTATATATTTTGGCTGACACAGTGGAGGCAGGCTGGTTAGCATTTAGAACAACAAAGCAAATCATCTGACTCTGGATGGTGCTATCCTCCTCTACAGGAGTTAGAGAAAGTAGATCAGGAAAGAGGCCAGTTGGAAGGTCACAACTCTGATCTTGGAGGATTTCAATTACTCAGCTATTGATTAGGATGACAATTACACAAAAGCTGTAGAGAGGAACACATTTGTAAAGGTTGCCCAGGATTGCTTTTTTTAGCCATTTGTTGAGGTGACTACTTAATGAGAGCTTATTTAAAATCTTGTCTTAACAGATGTGACAGCTCTGATAAATAAGCAGAATTCAGAAAACAGCAAGACCTTTCTAGGATCTGCTAAAATCTGTCATGTGGTGAGGAAACAAGGCTGTTCCCCCTGCACAACTGCGACCACTCCTTCCAGAAGCTCTCTGTCAACTCACTTGTGAGAAATGACCATACGCCATAAGGTCTTCTGTCCCTCCTCCTACGTTAGCTCAGAATATGTCTTTACCCTGACTAAACTCCTTAAAAAGTCATATTTAGATCACAGATATATACTGACACAGGCTCACAAAGACATGTATCTGCATGTATGCATGTAAGTACTAAGTCATCGTCCTAATATTAGATGTTTTTGTGGGAGTGATGCTTTCTATTCCTTCAAAAGAAGACCTACAATTAGGTGGAACATCCCCCAAAAATTAATATAATGGCAGTTAAATTTCTTGTGGAGTATGGATGTAAAAACCTCTTCTCATAGTCTTTGCCAAATAGGTCAATATAAATTAAATCTTATTCAGTCAGAGTATGATCCACCTCTACTATTGAACTGTTTACTCGTTGTACACAGAGAGTACTTCTAAGTTATCACAACAAAGGCTTTTCCAGGAGTTTCATTCAGCTGAGGACTGTTCCTATGCCAAAGATCCCAGGTCACATTTGCAAATAATCCCATATATTTTTCTAATGCTTGAAAAGTGTATTGATTTATAATTCGTCCGAGGGTTTAATGTTACCTTCAGATACCCAGGCTCAAATCCCCGTTAATATGGCATGTTTATTTCTTCGCTTTTGAGAAGTGGAATGTGAAAAGGCTGGTATTGTCTTCAGCACCGTTATTTACGTAGCATCCCTGTGCCCTATTTTAGCCAAAGGTGATTCCTCTGCAATTAAAATGGAATTTCATCAATTTCCAGCCTGTCTTTCGTGCGGCTTCTCTGACACCATCTCTAATGAGCAGTTTGTGTCCAGCTGGCTCAGTCGTGTGTGGAATCAAGGAATTCCAGCCTCTCACCATTACATGGTGTTCTTCAGCTGCTGCATCGCATGGTCAGTTGGGAAGGGAATTTCTACGGAGGCTACGACAAGGTCGCCAGGACAGGTCAGGCATGTTTTGAGGGATTTTGAAAGACTCCAAGTATTTTTGAGCGCAGGGATCTACTGAAGTACATTGGTACAGCTCTGCTGTACAATTCCGAATTGAGGGATGTGAGCTGTGGGGCACGATTTGCCAGTCCTACAGGCCATCCAGGCTCCTAGATGAGTGGAAGCCGCAGCCTCCACATGCCTGCTAGAAGGAACAGCCCGGGAAAATCCCGTGTACCGGGCTCCCGGTGCGGGCGCCGGGCCGCCG
>NW_010223684.1:0-10413 GCF_000690775.1 Eurypyga helias | reverse complement strand
AGGGCTGCTCTCGTTCCATTCTCCATCCAGGAGTCTGCGCAGGCTCTGCGTTTCTTGAAGAGATTGGAATTAAAGAGGAGTCAGTGCTTACTTCAGTTAAATAAAGCAGAGTTACAGCCAAAATGCCCTGAGAAACGGGCTGCCAGCAGGCGCGGTGGTGGCTGTCAGCGTGTTACCTCCAACACTGCACTTCTCCACATTCACTTTCTGTAGAACTGTGGAAAAATTGAATACAATATTCATTACTCTTCAGGTTTCTGGCATCCCTTCCCCTTCTGGGATTCGGTACAGAAGCTTAAACCCAAATCTTTATGAATAAGCAAATTTTAAAAATACCCAAAGCACACACAGGAGGGGACTGTTGGTTTTTTTCAGTAGCCAGTTGGCTTCATTCAGTCAGAAGAACCTGCGTCATGGCCTAAAGTCTGGCCTAGGAAAACAAAAATATTAGCTTTCTTAGGTCTTTGGATGTTTTTCTGTGGGAATGGGAATTCACTTTATTGCTTGCCCTCTAGTAGAGAGCCTGGCACTGCTGTGGGAGGGGATTTTCGTTTCTCCACCATGACCATGCCATGTAACCAGGGGTGCGGAATAGCTTTCATCCTCAAAGGCAGAACTGAAGGTACATGCTTGCTTTGAATCCAAGGATAGCCTAATTGCACGGAGACTTTGGACCTATTGATCAGTGGACTGAAATACTGATGAGTAGCTGCTGCCTGTGTTTTCACTGCTGCCAAACAGAAGGATCAGAAAACTCACGTCCATCACCTTGAAAGCGCGTTCCCCATGTCATGCCCCAACACAAGGCAGTAAGGTTTTGTGCAAAGGATCCCTGGGCAATGGGCAAGGAGAGAGAGGGGATTTCGAGCTCTAATCTAGTTACAGTTTACATGTGAAACAGTCACATGGTTTTTGCAGTGATATCTAAACACGGCATCTTCCTCTAAAGATGTGCCTCTGCCTTCCTATGCGTTTGCCCCATAGTTTCTCTTTTCGGGAACAGTGAAGAACTTGTTTCCCCTCCCCTTGGCTTCCTCGTACCACGGCTTTGTGTCTGCGCAGTCTTTGGGTCTGTCTTCCTTTGCCTAACTTGTCAGAGGGCTGGAGCCCCTCTTCTGTGGGGACAGGCTGGGAGAGTTGGGCTTGTTCAGCCTGGAGAAGAGAAGGCTCCGGGGAGACCTTATTGCACCTTCCAGTGCCTGAAGGGGCTACAAGGAAGCTGGGGGGGACTTTTTCCAAGGGCAGGGAGGGACAGGACAAGGGGTAACGGGTTTAAATTGAAAGTGGGGAGGGTTAGATTAGATATCAGGAAGGAATTCTTCCCAGAGAGGGTGGGGGAGGCACGGGGACAGGTTGCCCAGAGAAGCTGTGGATGCCCCATCCCTGGGAGGGTCCAAGGCCAGGCTGGATGAGGCTTGGAGCAACCTGGTCTAGTGGAAGGGGTCCCTGCCCATGGCAAGGGGGGTGGAACTAGATGGGCTTTAAGGTCCCTTCCCACTCAAACCACTCTGGGATTCTATGGTTTTGTGACTTTCATGGCTTTCTGCACCAACGTCGGGATGGCTGTTTGCCTTCTTCCTGTGGAATCCAGTGCCCCTCTTTCAGTGGTGTAGTAGCCCTGTGCTTTGGTGAGAAATACTTTATAATTCCTGATAGATTTGCATCGTTCTTGTGGTTTTGAAGATACTCTGGAAATAACTTCCAACAAACCTACTTCATTCAAATCTAATTCCATTTTGGTTGCCCTGATGTCCTACAGGATGCCCTACAGAAGAGCTTTACCCCTCTAGGGCGGCATCGGGAGAGGAGCAGGCTTTCATATGTTTGTAGTATCCCTTCGGATCTCCCGAGTGTGGACAAGCGAGTGTCATCCTTAACGTCATACTGAAGTCACAGGCTACGTGACATCTTCAATTTCTTGATTTTGGAATACTTTTATTGCATGCTTATCTTATTTTTATGCAGTCAAACAGCTGAAACTTGTTCAGAATCACAGTAATAAGAACTGATGGTACAACGTATTTCCTAATTTTGTCTTCTCTCTGCAGGTCCAGCAAGAACAAAGCAACCACACCGCAGAACCCGTAATAGATGACTATAAAAAGATGGGGACTCTCTTTGGCGAGCTAAACAAGAGCCTCATCAGAATAGGCTTCACAAGGATGTACTTTGGAGAGCGGATAGTAGAACCTGTAATAATTATATTCTTCTGGGTTATGCTCTGGTTTCTCGGCCTGCAAGCTCTGGGACTGGTTGCTGTTCTGTGCCTTGTCATTATTTATGTACAACAGTAAAAATCTTATAGATGCTGTTCGGATTATGGATTTCAACACTGTCCCTGTGTCAATGGATTTATTGTGCTGAAGTAATCGGGTGGCATATCAAAAGCTGCAATGCTTCAAATTGCATTTCGATGAACTTCCAACGTGTGGGGTGAGCGGGACTAAAATGATGTGTTTTTAGGAAAGTCAGCAGTCCCCTACCACAGCTCTGAAGGGCAAAAAAGGAGATGCTTGTAATATAATGGTGTCCAATGTACTGTTTTCTGCACTCTTGGGACCTTAGTCCAAGTGTTGACTTTTTGTACCCCCTCTGCAATGTTCTTGCTTTGTATGGTGAAAATTTCCTGTCTGTTTTTAAGAGGATGCTGGATGTGTGTCCCGTTTCAGTGCTGGTGGGGCTCACACGTTCCCTGAATCTGTTAGTTTTTTGGGGTTCTTTTGCTTAAAAGCTATATTTTCAAAAGGGAGGTTTGCTAACAAGCCTACAGTGACAAACGTCGATGAGGTGACAACTTCCTGACACAAAAGCGTCTTTGGTTAGTGTCGTTTATAGCGAGCCTTCCCTCAGGAAACAACCTATGCCAGCAAAATGCTTTTATATACTGGTGACTTCCCACAAGGCTTCAGCTGTTGGTAAGGAGGAATCACAGTCCTGTCTTGGCCAAATGGTCCAACGTAGCTCTGCCTTGGTTTTAGAAATATACTCAGCTCCTGCTGCTGTTTTTCTTTCTTTATTTTTAGTGCTTGCTCTTTTCTCCTTCTGCAGATAAATATTTGGATAATCCATGGGCTTTGTAGGTAGTTCCAGCTGCAGTGTTGGAGAGTTGCCATTCCAGACGGCAGCGCTAGGATAGCGTCTGTTCCTCTGGGCCGTGTGTGATGTGTCTGAACAACCAGACAGATATTGGACCAGAACTCCTAACGTTTCCCTAATTTGCCGCAGCGTGGACCCGAAACGAGCTAGAACCTTTGCGTACATAAACAAATCAGACCCGTTTCCTCATGCCAGGCAACAATGTAGTTGAAATCAGGTGGTCATTTTATTCAGTAGTCTTAAATGATTTATTTCCATGCTAGGCAACAAAAATGCAGATATATAGGTGAATGTCATGGGCGACACAAGTCGGCGGATAGGGTATCTACATTCAAGAGTAGGTGCAAAACTCACACTGACCCCCCAGGAGCCACACCAAGGGTGTATTGAGTATTTGCAGGTTGAATGTGCTCATTTAAAGAGGAACAGTAAAGTGAGACAGAATCCTTTACTAAATAGAATCACAGAACGGTTTGGGTTGGAAGGGACCTTAAAGCCCATCCAGTTCCAACCCCCTGCCATGGGCAGGGACACCTTCCGCTAGACCAGGTTGCTCCAAGCCTCATCCAGCCTGGCCTTGGACACTCCCAGGGATGAGGCATCCATAGCTTCTCTGGGCAACCAATATAAATTAAATAGGCTACCAATTTAATATTTGCTGTACATTACTTTTAGTAAGAAACTTAATTGCTCATTGACTTCACCTGTGGTAGACTGAAATTACACATTTGCTAAAGAAATGTGACAGAAGATGTTGAATTTACAGAAAACCACTTAACCTTTTGCAGTGACTATTTTCCTAAACTTTTTTATACTAGCAGAGCTCAACAATAGATTAGCTGAAAAGTCTGTCTTCTCCAGAGACTTCTGAAGTTAAGGGGAGCTTCTCTGTGGTCCCAGTCCTGGAACTGGATTCTCAAGGCCTGTTTTATTGCTACAGGGTTCATGTTGATTGCTGGGCTCTATTTCCAGGATCCTTGGCTGTACAGACTTCCCTGTTAGTGAAATAATTGTTATTTAGGGCAGCAAACCTGCAGGCTCAGCTCCTTTAGAGTCTTTAGGTGCCTACATGCCACCTGCAGACATGCCTCTGTGTTCTGCCCAACGTGGTTACCTTCTGGGGAGGCAGGTCCCCTCTCCAGACCCTCAGATGACCTTGGCTGCGGAGGCGGGAGACTGCTGAACTGGCAGGACCGCAGGAGAGCGGGACTGAGGCCCAAACCGTGAGTTTAGGTGCCAACCTGTGTTGTTTGGCACCTGGGTGAATAGTTCTGCTGCTGGCAGGGAACCCTTTGAAAACAGAAGGTGTTGCTGGATACGGGGTTGGTTACTCCTAGCTGGAAGTCCCAAAACAAGCAGCAAGCACGGGCTGAACTCAGCGGCAGGAGCTCTGTACTCACAAGTGCCTAGGGGTAAACTTTGGGTTTGTTTCAAGCCCCTTGGAGAGCAGAACATCTGCTCCCACATTTGCATGTTCGTATAGATTAAAGGGTGGGTTTATGTGCATTCTTTTCCTGCATAAGGGCTGTTCTACAAAAGGATGTTGTCAGTAAAAATGAAAATCCTTCCTTTCTTCCCACAATCAAGTTACTGTTCAGAGGATCTCATCCACTTCCCTCTGTCCTGCAGGAAGGAGTGTCTCTGAAACCCTCGTGGCTGCAGTGCCCTTGTGTAAAGCCCCCGTGCTGCGAGGCGGCACGTCCTATTTCCTGAAGCCGTGGTTTTGCTCTGTGCGTGAGGAGCAGGGAACAACGAACCAGGGTGTGACTGACAAACAAGTTCAGTAGGGAGGTTGTTTATATGCATGGAACCTTTTATCGTGTCGTAACTGTGGCTGTTTTGCTCACGGAGTCCTTTCAGTTGTTTTGATGTTCACGTTTGTACACACACACTCTAGGGAAAGGTAGCTTTTGCACTAAGATTGCTTATGGTGAATTTTTTCTATCCTTTCTCTTAAGGGTAACTGAACCTGAAGCTTTCATTTTTAAAAATCTGAAAAAATATCTCTCCTAATGGAGTTAGGTTGGCTGACAACGAAAAAGAAAACTAATGTATGGCGTGGGAGACACCCCGCCCGTTTGGTTTCCTGCATTCCTTTGCATATGGGAATTGGCACCGAAGCGTCTGTCCTAATTCTCTGCTCTCGCTGTACGCTCTCCCTGCCATCTGCAGGAAAGGAAAGGAGTTAAGGGTAAAAGGGGACGGGCATAGGATCAGACACGAAGAGTGGAAAATGGAATGCATGAAAACGATTCATATACGTGTCACACGAAATCTGATGGTGAGCATGTGCCGAAAGAGAGAGGGGAGTGGGCGCACCGTCCTTGCATTTTGTTCTTCCTTCCAGCCAGATGCCGTTCCAAGGTTTAGGAAGCACCGTGCGTTCCAAGAACGTCCCTAGCTAAAAGCAAAAGGTTAATTTAAAAAAGTCAATTTCACTTTTGTCTGTGTAGTAAAAATTGTTGTTACTTACATTGGTACATATGATTGTTATCTTGATAGACCTGAAAGCACCTTTGCACATCCCTGCGTAGGACTGTGTGAAGGAATTATGTCCCTTAAATCTGCGTTCAACAGCACAGCCTGGAATTCCTCTTGGTCACTAACATAGTGAAAGCTTTTTACATAACCTCTGTTTTTGAAAGGATGGACTCTTTGATACTGTTTCACACCCACCAAATGCATAAACGTTTGGACTGCCCTGTACAGAGAAGAAACTCTATGTGTAGGAGAATCTTGGAGAACCCTCTTTGCACTGGAAAACCATCCCATCGAAACCGGTCGTATAAAAAGGAAAAAATCCTATTTCTTAAAACCTCTGTGGGAAATGAATCCTCTGGAAAGCACTTTGTTATTCTTTGTAATAAAAAGTATTGTCATCAACGAGTGCTGGGAATTCTTTGTGGTGCTTTGTTCAGTGGCTGAGTGTGCAGCATGTTACGTAGAATTAAAAAAAAAATGTAGTGGTAGAGCTAGATGTTAACAAATAATGGCAACATTCCGGTGTGAAGTCGCTTTTATTTCATAGCATGTCTATATTGCATCCAGAGCAGCCTCGGAAGGAACCAGACGTGGTCAGAGGTGTGAAAAATCCTTTAAGGTGAACATTGCTGTGCCACAGAAAGGTTTGGGGTTTTTTTTAAGTAGGCGGTGTGAAAAATCCTTTAAGGTGAACGTTGCTGTGCCACAGAAAGGTTTGGGAGGTTTGGGGTTTTTTTTAAGTAGGTGTAGAACGGCGCAGGGTTCAACACAAAGCCACTTCATGCTGTTTGTTGTTCTTCCTGCAGGTCAGAAGGGCGTTTGTTCTGCCAGGTCCGAGCGACACTCAGATGCGTGTGTGCTGCCCAGGATGCACGGTGAGTCCAGCGCTATAGGTTTTCTAAAAGTAGCAAAGCTGAATTTTGGTCCTTCAAACCCGCGCTGGTGGTTTGAATGCGTAAGGCTCGCTGCTTGAACAAATTCAAACCTTCAGGTTTCATTTCTCATAAACTACCTTGGTCAGGCCCTTTACAGGGCATATACAAATTCAACAACAGCCTGGCTTTGACTCTGATTCTTTCCCTCCTGGGCTTACTCTAGTTTGTGGAAGTTTATTCCTTAGCCTCTCCCCACCGCCAGAACTGACAGCTTCACCCCCTTTTTTACTTTCCCCCTTTCCCTGAAGCTGCACCTTCTTTAGGGCTGTTCACTGGGACGGTCTGTGTGCCAAGGGTTCGGGCTTGTTCAGATCATTCATTCTTCTTAAAAGCTACCTAGACAGAAAATCTCTTTAGGATATTAGAGAGAGGATTTTTTAAAATTATGTATGTGTTGGGCTGTCGCTTCTTTTTTACAGCGCTGACCTGTTGAGGTGACGGTTACCAACTGCGATTTGCAGTCACCAAAGCTCCAAGAGAGTGTTGCAAATGTGTGAAGAACTGTTGGTAGATTGGCACCAGGATTTTGAGACGGGGTGGGTCAAGCACAATGTGCTTTAGGGGTGTTTAAAGCTTATACAGGCTGACTCCAAGTCCCCTAACTCCTGCCAACCCCTCAGTGACTTCCGAGAATGCCTCCTAATGCATATAAAATCATGAGTGTTCCTCCTGCGCTCGCTCTGAAGAGACTGAGCTGCCACCAGCACTGTTTTACAGAGAGGAACCAAAAGGGGATGAGAGTGGGAAAGGGAGAATGGGAACTTCCAAGAAATGGAATGGAAAGAATGAGAATGGGCACTTACAAGAGTGTTTTTAACTTGTGTGCAGGTTTGTAGCCTTTTAAAATTTCAGTCTTGTGTTGTCCAGATCGTGTTCCTGTGTCTTGTGTGCAGCTGTCAGAAGTCTTTACATCACCCCAGTTTATATCTATTTTCCAATTAATATGGAAAGGAAGCAGCTGAGATAAAATCTTTTTCCCAAAGAATTTATTGGGAACATATGGAAAGGAAGCAGCTGAGATAACAAAACCTTTTTCCCAAAGAATTTATTGATAATGACTCCCCACCCTCCAGTGGCAGGAGGGATATGACTGGATAAAGCCCTTCTGATGACAGGAGCTGCTCCTGGTGCAGCCTCAAGAGAAGTGGCTCCTTCCCAGGCACGGCCGGCTACCCGGTGCCGGGGGAAAGACCTTGCCCAGCCCCAGGCAGCGCGGATGTAGCAGGAGTCCCAGTGGCATGGAAGGGGAAGAGCTGTTACACCAAGGGATTTGATTGGACAGTGAGACAGAGATGTTACAGAGTACCGTGTCCAGGGTTTATGTTCATTAAATGTAAGTTAATTAAGGCCAAGTGCTTGCCCTGGTACATCACCTCGTGTCCAGAATGACCGTTGCTTGCAGCAAATGTTTCTGCTTCTGGAACCTGTGTCTGTCCAGGCTCATCTCAGACGTACCCTTCATTCACTGTTAATCGCATTTTAAAGCATTCCATCCTCCCGTCCTCCTTTGGATGAGGGTTTCATTCATGTATGTGACAGGGGAGCCAAATTAGCCGCTGTCAAACTCTAAGGGGCTTCCTCGTAGAGGAAGAAGCTGCTACCCAGTGTGATGAAGGTACAAGAGACGGTTTGCAGGCTGTCCAGAATGGGTGGCAGAAAGTGACCGTTTTTCCGCCCTAATTCACAAACACATTGACTGTTTTCTAACGTAGCCATCTCGCTCGAGCTAGCTGCCACGGCCTTCCCGGGAACAAGAAGGGCTGTAGCAAGGAGATGAATTACTAGGTAGGGAAAACCCTTTGGCAACCAAACTGTAATGTGTCTTCTTGACTCAAATGAGACTTGAGTTCTGAAGTGCTTTGGCTTGTTAATTCCTTATTTTGAACATTTTACCCAGTTATCCTTTTAAATCATTCTTTTGTCCTCGTTCTTTCTCAAAGCTGTTCATACCAGGCCAAAATTTTTGGAAGCCGCTCCTCTGCCGATAGCTGTTACCGGGGGGGTGAAGATAGGACACGGAACAGCAGGTCACCAGGAGAGACTGCTGTGTCCAGTGCTGCCCATCCCGGTGTCACACAGCCTTACAGCAGGTCCCCAGCCATTCCTCTGTCACTTCCGTATTTGTGCCCCTGAGCAAGAGCTGAGAGAGCCAAGTACCTGCTTTCCTCAGGCGTTTTGGTCCTTTGAGCTCGGGACCTTCTCTGCTGCTGAACACGCTCTGCCTGTCTCCACGCTGAGCCCCCACGCAGCCATCCCTCGCTTCTTGTCGGAGGGTGGAAATGAGCACACCGCGGTCGTGCCCTCCTCCTCCTAAGATTAGACAATGTGTGAGGATGCAGTTTTCCCGAGAGAACAAACATTTCTGTGCCTTTAAGCTTGCTTCAGCAAGTCCATGAATCTGCCTGGTGCAGAAGAAAAACGATTTAAGAGTCTGCTGCCCATTTTTGATGCTCGGTAGATAAGAGAGCCAAAGGCATGCAAGTGTTGGAGTAAGTTATTATCTTGATTCCTGGTTTCTTCATTCCATCCGTGATTAGATGAGGAAGTATGTGGCTGAGCTCTGTTAGCAATGGCTCTTCGTTAACAAACTTATCCCAAGGTCTTTGAGAGGTTCATGCTCTTAATAAGCCTGGGTTTTTTTAGCTTTCCCTCAGTCTCTATTTGTTATTCTTTTAATGCATTACCATAGCTTGCTTTGTTTGGAAAACCAAACCAACGTGTTTTGGGGAGAGCCTGTTCCTTGCCATGCGTATCCCTCAGTGGAGACGGGACTGTCGGACAACTCGGTGCTCCCACCCCGCCTTCGGATACGGGTTTTGGCATCGGTGAGACCTGCCTGCCTGGGCTTTACCAGCTGGGGGGAGGGCGCTCTGTGCTGAGCAACAAGTAGATTTTGCAGTCCAGTTAAGGCTTGAGACAACAGAATTTTCACTGGTGCAGTGGTGGCTGGGCTGCAGTTTCCCAGGAGAGTAAGCCATGTGTTGTAACGACCGCACCCCGCCTTCGGATACGGGTTTTGGCATCGGTGAGACCTGCCTGCCTGGGCTTTACCAGCTGGGGGGAGGGCGCTCTGTGCTGAGCAACAAGTAGATTTTGCAGTCCAGTTAAGGCTTGAGACAACAGAATTTTCACTGGTGCAGTGGTGGCTGGGCTGCAGTTTCCCAGGAGAGTAAGCCATGTGTTGTAACGACCGTTTTGCAGCCTTCCAGTGCCTGAAGGGGCTACAAGGAAGCTGGGGGGGACTTTTTACAAGGGCCTGTAGTGACAGGACAAGGGGTAACAGGTTTAAATTGAAAGCGGGGAGGTTTAGATTGGATATCAGGAAGAAATTCTTCCCGCAGAGGGTGGGGAGGCCCTGGGACAGGTTGCCCAGAGAAGCTGTGGATGCCCCATCCCTGGGAGTGTCCAAGGCCAGGCTGGATGAGGCTTGGAGCAACCTGGTCTAGTGGTGTCCCTGCCCATGGCAGGGGCGTTGGAACTGGATGTGCTTTAAGGTCCTTCCAACCCAAACCATTCTGGGATTCTGTGGTTCTATAAGGAACTTTGGAAAATAAGCTAAAGACACCATAAAAAGGCTTCAGTTCTTCAGGAGTAACTGCTCTGCCACTAATGCTCTGTTCTTAAAAACAAACAATAATTCAATGTATTTTTATACCCTCCACTTATATTTCACTAGTGGTAGCATAGATCCCTTCTCCCAGTTTTTTGGAAAGCTTCCTGATTGTCACCTTTATTTTTTCCCCTCTAAATCCCCGTGTAATACCAACAGTAGAGGAACAAAGAGTGTCGCTATTCCCAGAGAGAAGGCACTTGCTTCCAGTGCAGCAGCAGTGCAGGTTTCTTTTCCTTCCAACATGCTCCAGGGATCTCCTGGGAAAACCCAGAAACCCTTCAGCTCAGC
>NW_010223683.1:64819-74127 GCF_000690775.1 Eurypyga helias | reverse complement strand
AAAAAAAAAAAAAAAAAATTCTTCAGATGTTAAGGACTTGGACCTGCTAGGTGCTGAGAGATGCTTCTAATGTGCTGAGCGGGAATCTGCAGGAACACAGGACTGCACAGGATCAGCCTCGTTGTAAGAATAAAATACGATTTAACTAAGGAAAAGGAACTTCAACATTATTTAAACACACGTTCAAAATGAAAATAAGAAACTAGTGACCATTTCTATCCTAATATTAAGACCGTTATTCAGAATGCATTCCTGTAACAGCTTTCCTTCTGTAACAAAAAGGTGTATTATCACACACAGTAGGAGAATATATAGGAAGTTCTTCCCGGAGAGGGTGGGGAGGCACTGGAACAGGTTGCCCAGAGAAGCTGTGGATGCCCCATCCCTGGAAGTGTCCAAGGCCAGGCTGGATGAGGCTTGGAGCAACCTGGTCTAGTGGAAGGTGTCCCTGCCCATGGCAGGGGAGTTGGAACTGGATGATCTTTAAGGTCCCTTCCAACCCAAACTATTCTATGATTTTATGATATACATTTTAATAAAAACTGCTAGAGAAATTTCTCCCCTCAAGACTCATAACATGCACAAAACTTGCCAGTTTTCAGTGACTTTTTATTCCTGTTTGTTCAAGATTTTGCTCCTCAGCAGAAAATAAGTGCTTGGAACAACAGAGTAAGATCTGAGTTGACTACAATCCCTCACTATGTCTTAGGTGGACAAGAGGTATTCATTTAAGTACCATCTGAAAGAATGAACTATCATGAAAGAATGAACTATTATTTATCATTTGAAGAAAAAAGTCTTGTTTTTAACACTCATAAAATCCTCTGGTCAATTCTTTCCCTGCAAGTGCTTCTCCATGAACTGAAGAAACTGAGAACATCCTAGTTCTTTATGGCTCTGTGTTTTCCTCTCCCACACCAAGCAGGGTTGTGATGTTGTCTACGTTTTGCTGATTCTGAGAGTGGCATGCCTACAAATGCCCAGGCAGTCATGCTGTGAATGGCACCATAAACCAAAGAGCACCATCCCAGTGCTAACAGCAACACAGCACGTATATGGTGTAAGACAGCACGTCAGCAAGCACTGCGGTACGTAGCTATAGCACTGTAACTCCATTCAAGCGACTTTTGAAAAGGAACGCCTACAGCTGCGGGCTCCACAGATGTGTAATAACCCAGTCAGTCTGGCTGGAGTGTGATGGTTGTAGGGCCTCTGAGAATGACATCAGAAAAAGCACAGGAAAAATGGACAAAATTCTACACACAAGGCTTGTTGCCCTGCGAAATGAGTAGGACCTGCCATGAGTAGTAGCACATGGAAGGATCAGAATGGTTTTCTGTTCACTGTCCCCCTGAAGAGCTCCTCAGAGCTCTCTTTTTAGAAACCATCAGGCAGCTTCAGGCTGCTGAAGTAATTCCCAGGGGCTGCTCTGGACCTGCTCAAGTGTGAAGCAGGAAACCATAAACAGCAGCCCGCCTCTTCAGTTTATCTCTGCAGATTGCATGCCCTTCTGTAACACTGGCGAAGGAGCTCCAGTGGCTGATTTTTCCAAAGGTAAAATGCTCCATGCTTTGACACGCTGTCCAGACACAATACCTAACTTGTGCCTTGTTGCCGTCTCTTTATTCCAGTGCCCTCTGTAAATCACACTGTAGTACCACTGTTAGAGCAGCGTGTAAGTGCATGCTACACAGAATCTCAAACACGGCCAGTAATTGCTGTATCACAGCCACAAGACTGCCTTGCTATAAAGCTTAAATAATGGCATAAGCCAGAAGAAAACAGTATGGTGTCTCGTGTGATCTATTTTTTTCAAATGAAATTACCCTTACACATTTTGACAGGTTCAAAGCCAACCCAGGACACATAGCCATCTGGCCACAGGATGGCAATAAATGTAGTTTCTGTCACTGCTTGAAGAGGATGCCACCTTCAAACTGGGAGTAAACACATGTAAGCCAAGGCACTCCAGGAGAATTCAGATATATTCAAATCACCCTTATACGTCAACCATCTCTTTTTAGGTTTGGAAACTGTCTTTTCAACAAAGCTATTATTATTTTTGCACTTTATTTTTTACAAACCTGCCTTTCTTAGTGATATTGTACTGACTAAAAAAGAAAAAGATACCATGTTTTCCACAAGGGGCTAAGGTCACATTTTCCCTTAAAGGGCAATTTATACAAAGCTTAGGGCAGCACTCTTCTTATTGCCTGAAGGTACCTGTCATTCTGGTTATGCCCTTTGCTAGCATTATGTGATTGCCATGATATAGGCTGAAAGAATTAAAAATAAAAGTATATTGTCATATTCTCATGTAGTCAAGACTGAGTTTTAGTGATTTATCAAGCTTTCAGACTCAGGGATGTGTAGAATGAGTATTGCTAATCAGGGTTACTTCAGAACTTAAGGGACGCATCCTAATTTGGTTAATTATTACAACAGTTATCTATTAAGTATCAGAAACCTACATTTTTCCCATTTATAATCTAGTGTTTTATTAAAAAAATATAATCTGATTAATGGCTATTCAGAGAGGTAGGAGTCTTACTAATGGTCTGCACTCAAAATGGAGATGATGCACACCAAAATCAAGTTTTTGGCTTACATTGGCAGAAATTACATGGAAGATAGAAACCCCGTGGCAGGGAACAATGTACAAGCCTCTTGTAATTGCAAGCAGAAACTCTCAGGTAAAAGTGGTTGTTTTTCCCCACTGATAAGAAGCATAATTGGAAATGTTAGTATGCTTGACACAGAAAATGAATATCATTCCTTCAAACTACCAAAATTACTTCAAAGAGCTCCTGTTGCAATGACTTCTTTCTCTGACATTAATATAAAAGCAGAAAGAATCCTAGTGCAGGCTCTTTATGAAGTGCACTGTCCTGTTAAAGCTAAAAAGGAACCTACAGGAGACAGACAGTAGGGAAGCATGCATTCATCTGGCTACAGCTGAGACGCCCTCAGCGTGGCATTGTAAAACTTCTGTTTAGAAGCCAGCCTGGACACGCTGCCCTTCATTTCCGATTTGGATGTAGCAAAGCACACAGAGCAATTCCATGGATCTGCAACAGGATGTCATTACAACCTACACATTTAGGCATCTACCTAAACTCTTTAGGTTACCCTATTTATTTAGACTTTAAGACATTCTTCAAGTATTCTGCAGCACTTCTGTCATCAATGCAGTATGGATATATTAGAAAAAATGTTTGGGTCTAGATGTGCTGAATTTCTCTCAGTGTTTTTCAGGGAGAATTTTTAAATGCCTTCTCTCAGTCTTTAGTCTGCTGAATGATGGGTAAATTGTACAATTAGTTTCATCCATACCAAATGAGGTTGTTATCACATGCTAATGCAGATAAGAAATGACAGTACTATACCCAGAGGTACTCTGAGAATGAGCTAAATATAAAAGGCCTCATTGTCTACTTAGGCAAGTTAAAAAACATCAGGTTTTGCCAATGCTTTGAGAGGAATTCAGGAATTCTCATCAAGAGAGGTGTCCGTTACAGCCATCGGCACATCACCGTGTAGGTTTTCACCTACCTCACATCTATTGCCGAGCAGTGCTGCAACACAGATTCCTAGCGTAAACAAGGAGGTTGTGCAATTCTCCATTGACACCTGACTGTCCAGTCACACACGAATTCTGTTTTGCCCTGCATGGCAGCTAATGTGTTGTATTCATGTAGATCTGTTTCGCAGCCATTCCCCACCCAGCCTGCTCTGTGTTTTTTCATGTATCATGTGTGTTCAACCAATTTGTATGGTTCCTAAAAGTACCAATTAGCCAGTATCATGGACACTCCAACATAACATGCCTGTGGACCTTCCTTCGAGTTCTCACCTTTACCTTAGGACCAATGATACATAAATATGATTGCCTCAACCTTCATAGCTGATGAAAACCAAAGCATCCTGAGGGCAAATGTAGGTATAAAGGAAAGCCATTTATGTCTTCAGTCTGTTGAACTCGCATAGTAAGACTATGCCTCAGGCATTTTATCTGTCATTTTAATGTGTCGAGTGAACGGGTTATTGGTTTATTTCAGAGAGCAAACTGTCCCATTTTGAGATGACGACTTGACTTCCATGTGACCTGGCTTTCTCCCTGAATAGCCAGACTTTGATTCAAATGCAAATACCTTCAGGGCAGCTTTTCACACAATCAGTGTGTAAAAGCCATCAATAAAAGGAACAAAAATTACTAAAAATAATAAATGTCAAGCTTCTGAGATGTCCATTACTTGCTTCCTGACCTACTTCCATAAAATAGAAAGCAAACAGCAGGTGTCTAGCAAATTGATCTTCAGGAGTGTTTAGACAGTTTGACCTTCTCACACTTCATCATCTACATCATCCCACTGCATGTTTAGCCCACTGAATAGTTCCAGCTCTCTAGGCATTTCATCTTACTTTATGAAAAAGAGCAAATCATTGACCCAACGCTGCTCTATGATTCTCATTACCCTGGGTCTGTTTGTCAGGAGAGAGATGCAGGAAAGCAAACAACTAGGCAGGATCTTTCTTGAATCTCCTGCAACTCTTAGGGAAATTTATACAAAAGTTAAAACTGGCTGCAGAGACAATTTTTCAGGCAAGTTCATACTAGAAAATCTTGAAAAGGTATCTGTGGTATGAGGAAAGGCCCAGGTGGAGCTGGAATCCTTAGCCTGTACCATGTATGGAGTGTCCCAGAGTTACCAGGGATGCTGTGCCTCCACACAGACAGTCCCTATCCTTTAAGGATTTAAAGGTTATAAATAATTTGCAGGATGGACTGTACATAAAGAGGCACTGCATTGTCCAGTATGCAGCGTCCACTTACCTTCCTGGTTTAGTGAAAGGATTAAAGCTCTGTCAGCTTCCAATCCCTAAGTAAATCTGCACTGGCAGGGTAAAGTAAATCCCATCTTCTTGCTGAACTATTTTAGCAGATGCAATTAGATGAAGGCCTAGTTGCAGAACACAAATATATTCTCTGACATGGGAAGACAGGCATGGAGCCAGCCTAAAAGCTCCTTAGAGTGGGAACAACGTGGCAAATTCTGTTCTGAGGTACACAGAAGCATTCAGAAGCTGTTCTCCTCCATTTAGAGCGTTACTGTGAACAGAATCTGACCATCTGACCACTCCTTTCCAGGTTACTTGTCAAATAACATGGGCAGAAAAGAGATTGCCTAAATATCTTCTTGCTGTGTACTCTCCACTGCCAAATTTCTTCAGAAGAAAGTGGCTGCTATGTGCTTACACTCTGTACTAATACCAATTTACATACAGTTGTTTAGGGGTGGTGAATCAGCTCTGACCACTTGGAAACTTTCCCTTGGTTCACACTCTCAAAAATGAACTTTTTCTGTAATGCTTGTCAACCAAACTGAGACTTTCAAGTAGTTTTCTTTGCACAAAATTCAGGAAGGTTTTTCCTATGCTTAAATGGAATTAATTGCATTTAAATTTGGGCCCATTGCTTCTTGTCCTGTCTCTGGCTTTTTGCACCCTCCCATCAGACATTTGCACCCTCCCATCGCAAAACTTCTATTGTCCAGACTAAGCAGCCCCGGTTTGCTCAGCCACTCCTAGTATGAGAGAAGAACCAAGGCCTTAGTCATCCTCACAGCCCTTCACTGGACTTGCTTCAGTATGTCTGTGTCTTGTACTGGTGAACCCAGAACTGGACCCAGCACTCCAGATGTGTCTCAGCAGTGCTGGGTAGAGGGATAAGGATCACCTCTTTTGACCTGCCAGCAATGATCTTAATGTGGCCCAGGAAGCTGTTAGCCTTCTTTGCCACAATGGCACATTGCTGGCTCATGATCAAGTCGATGTTCATCAAGACCTCCAGGAACTCTTCTGCCAAGCTTCTTTCCAGTCAGTCAGTCACCCATGCACGCTGTACATAATACAGGCATGTAAACAGGTACAGGAAAGCTACCCACAATCCTTCTTTTTGAAAGATGTAATGAATTGGACAAGAAAAAGACAGTCACAGAGATAATCCAAGAGTTATAGCAAATGCTTTGCAAGTGGTACCTAAAAACATTAATCAGAAAAACAAATGTAATCAAGTCACCACGTCAATGAAGACAGCTCACTCAGGAAGACAATATTAGGCACAAAAGTGGTCTCTACTCCAGCAGACAGCATAATCCCAAAAAACATTGACAGTTAACAACAGAGGAGATGAACAACTACTTGGGACTTGATCATGTGCAAGAATTTATTTGTACAAAATATAATCCATTGATGGTTCTCGTACAGAAAATGTGGGCCATCTTGTGGAAAAGGTAAACGAGAGGGATGCAGACATTTTATTCCAACACTGGTAGCCATAGTGTTTCTCCTTAACTGTTTCCTACATTATAGTCTGTAGGATTTTCACTGAAAAAAACCTACCATTGAAGTTCAGGAGGTCACACGCATGACCTAGGAGCACAGTAGCTGTGCTTCAGTAAGACCATGTAATTAGCTGCCTCAAAGTAAATAGTTCCTATAACAGATTTATTAATAAAAATAGAATAAGGTGCATGTTCATAATTCCATTTTTGCTTTGCTGCAGGTAGGACTTGCTAACCTTTGAGTAATTATGAAATAAAGTAAGCTCTGCAAGGTACACTTAAGAGGAATGCATTGCAGACTCATAGAATTCCCAATGAATCTTCCAATTATAAAGTAACGAATGAAAAATGCATGTAGATGTATATTGCCAAGGGCATTACGAATCTAAATGTGAAGATTAAGATCAAAGTTTATTTCCCTGGGAGAACATTTATTCAAGCAATCAAGAAATTTTGGATAAATACCATTAACTTTCTATAGCAAAACCAAAACAACCAAATACAACTTCCTAACTAAATTATCATCTTGGTTCTTTAACAGAGAAATAATCATTATCACGTAAGAGGAATTTATGGGTGGAAAACAATGTTCAGGAAGCTGTATGAAGCAGCATCATTTTTAAAGTAATCTTCCTTGATCTGTACCAAATAAATATTTTAAGCTGTCTTCCTTACAATACATTGATCGAACTTGCCCTCTGAACACAACAAGGAAAAAATATCTAAAAGGCAATATTCTTCAGGCAGTATATCCCAAGGGCACATCCTCCAGCATCACAACCTGTCCTTGAACTGTGGAAAAGTATAAATGACCCATGGTACATGAACACCATTATGCCTGGTCTAGTATTATTGAAGTGTTTTATTTTGTTTTTAATAAAAGGATGACATTTCTGCAATACTGAATACTGCATTCCAAAGTTCATTTCTTAATGTTAAAGCAGAGGTTTTGTTCCTATGTCTGAACTGATAGGTGACAACTCTGGATGGTGGGAGTTAGCATCAGTTCTCTGGTATTCAGTCAGTTAATGGCTGGGCAACAAGAAAGTGCAGCTGACAAAGTATATATGTAAAACTCTTCCAAATACCACCTCTGTAGACTACTTATGGCCTTGAGCATACCATACACCCTTGAATTCTTTCTAAAATTTATTTTCTGCAATGACATACCTGCTGACATGCCTGACTCAGCTACAGAGCCACACACAAAGATATCAGACTGAACTAGACCATCTCTCAGAGTGAGATAACATCAGCACTGGTTCCATACTGCTTATTGGTTCTCAGCAAGCCTTTCCTTAGTAACTCTGCCAGAAGTCTATGGTCTGGGAGCAGAATAATATGGTTCCATACGGCACAAGTTAAAAACACAAAGTTTGTCGGTGACACTGTACTTCCCAGTCATGGCCATTCTGCCAACTGCTTTCAAATTAATGCAATAATGCATGTTCATTATTCAGACTGTAATGAGCAAAAGACGACTTCCTCTAGTAAGATTCCATTCTGCCTTCACCCAGGAAGAG
Organism: Eurypyga helias; assembly: GCF_000690775.1. Lineage (NCBI taxonomy): Eukaryota > Metazoa > Chordata > Aves > Eurypygiformes > Eurypygidae > Eurypyga > Eurypyga helias. The sequence continues at coordinate 66,260 of NW_010223683.1, read as the reverse complement.
GAAAAAAAGAAAAAGAAAACAACTTCCTTACGGTAAGGAAATATCAAAATATCCATCTTATTAAAGAGCCTGGGGAGAGAAAGGAAGATGATTAAGTACTATTTACCCCCAAGATTTTGAACCATTCTAGAAAGATACTGAAAACTTGTTTTTATTTCCTCCTGAACTTCAAAGCACATGAGAAGTTTTCCTTTAAAAATAAAAATAAAATAAGAAAGAAGAAACATATTACTGGAAAAACACCCACTAATGGAAAACTCTCAGCCCCTGAAAAAGGTCATTTTCATGGGGGAGAAATGAATACATCAGTTGCTTCAGTTCTGTCTTCAAAGTCTATTCAGGAAAGACTTTCATGTATGTCTGATTAGCAAAGGTGGAATCCAACACCTGAGGCACTAATAGGGATTTCTAGCTTGCTGTTTCTTTAGAGACTTTTTTAAATCAAAGCAGAAATTCAAGTCACTCTTTCACTTCTAATATTTTGGATGAAGACTGAAAAAGTTCCAGACCAATAAACTGAAAAGAAATTAAGCATTATTGTAGCATACTCCTATTAGATTGGGATATTCACTTTCCAAAAATGTTGAAGGCACAAACAGGAAAACATAACTAGTTCCTACTCTATACTGGACTTTAAAAACTGCAGGAAGTGGCAGTTGGCAAAGCAGAATGCACGATTTAAGAAATGTCTAAAGGCTGGCATTCTTCGAACTGCCCCACTGCACCCTGATGAACTCTCCCATAGCTGCAACAGCTTTCAGGATGATCAGACAATTGCAGGAGAAAAGGACCAGGAAGAGGAAGAAGAAAAACAGAATCAGAGAACTTTCTTATATCCCTGTTCAACTGCCTTGTTTGTTTGTTTGTTTTCCAGGCAGCTTGGCAAATAAGTTTATAGCAGATTTCAAGCCTTAGTCAAGTCCTTCAATTGATTTCAGTATGAAATCTGGAGCAGAACATAGCCAGCTTTCTTGATGAACTCATGAGAGCAGATGTGTCGCACTTCCTCTCAGGACACCTCTGGACACAGCAATTGTCATGCTCTAATTGTATTATCTTGTTGGATATAGAACTCCCTAGGGGTTTTTCCTATCTTTCAGAACTGGACTTGCTGTTTGGACTATCAGACAGCAAGATTATGATTTTCACATGGCTAAAATTCAATATGATAAACCCCTTTTCTATAAAGTAATACCGGTAGTATTAGTTCTCAGAGTAGCTGAATTCCATTTTACAGAGTTTAGATACCTCAACAGTGCTGAAAGAGGAGTGCAAAATTATTTCTGTAGAATAAGAGCTGTAGACATTAATTAAATTTTGGGACCAGCAGCACAAGACTTCAATAAACATGAGTGAGCTCAGTGGAGGGCCAGCTAAGATGTTCAGATCTGAAGCATTTGTCCTGTGAGGAGAGGGCGAAGGAACATGGCTTGTTAAGCCA
>NW_010223683.1:56292-64804 GCF_000690775.1 Eurypyga helias | reverse complement strand
ATTTAACAGCATCCTTCCCGACAAATTTGTCAAGAACATGGAGGTAGGCTCTTTACCCTGCTGCATGATGGGAGGATGAGACAACAAACATATTGAACATGAGCATTTCAGACTTAATATAAGCAGAGGAGAAACTTTTGTACCTCAAGGACAATCAAGCAGTGGAATAGGTTACCCAGGGAGGCTGTGTGGTCTCTCTACTTGTTGGTTTTCATGCCTGAACTGAATAAATCCCTGAATAACCAGGTCTGATCTCACAGCTGACTGAGCAGGAGGTTGGACAAGAGACCTCCTGAGGTCCCTTTCAAGCAGAATTACCCTATGATCCTATGATAGCACATTCATACGTCAAGACAGATAGTATTAAAAAAAAAAGCTGCAGTCTATAACAAATTAAATTGAATGTAATGGTGTAGAACTGAAAAACAAATTACAACCTTCTAGAAAAATTAGAAAAAGGTTTAATTTAGATGCCAATTCCACCAACTAGCATGTTTATTTCCAAGAGGAGGGCTGTTGCCTCAGCTTATTAGTAGTATATTTGCATTAAAATGTGATCTATGCTTCTTTACTGCTCATCTGTTTTTCCTGCTTCTGCCTTATTTGAAGCCACAGTTGATTACTGCAAATGGCTGTTATGCTACAGAGGGGATGTTGAGTTCAAGTGGAGAAGAGTTGCAGGAGGAGAGAGAACACTTGGAAAGAAATATCCTGCTTCCATGAACATCTGTTGATCCATAAAAACTCGAAAAGAAAGAGTAAAGGAAAATACAACTGAGAATAAAAAAATCACGCACATTCAAATTGAAATTTTTCAATAGACAAAACCAGCTGGACCAACCAACTTCCAACCAAAAAGCTGTGAGGGAACAGTCTCTTCCAAGGAGAACAGAATAATTCACTTGCATCAAAAAGTAGTTAACAATGCAGGCATAAACCAAACAGCTGAAGAGATATGGGTTTGATGGATGGACTATTAGATGGATAAGGTATTGGTTAGGTGGACATACACAAAGATTTGCAGCCAAAGGCTCCTTGTCCAAATGGTTTCCCTCAAGGGTCTGCACTGAGATCAATACTATTTAATATCTTTGTCAATGACATAGACAGATTGAGTGCAACCTCAGCAACAGCAAGCTGAGTGGTGCAGTTGATTCACTTGAGCCATGGGATGCCATCCAGAGGGACCCTGACAGTGGCTGTAGAAACCTCATGAAGTTCAACAACGCCAAGGACCCACAGCTGGCTCAAGGTAATCCCCAATATGAGTAGAGACTGGGTGATGAATTGATTTAGAGCAGTCCTACAGAGGACGACTGGGGGATACTGGTAGACAAAAAATTGGATATGAGCTGCCAGTGTGGGCTGGCAGCCCAAGAAGCCAATCATATCCTGGGCTGCATAAAAAGCGTCACGACCATCAGGTTGAAAGAGGTGATTCTCCCCCCCTACTCCACAATTGTGAGATCCCATCTGGATTACTGCGTCCAGTTCTGGGGCCCTCAGCACAAAAAATACATGGGCCTCTGAGAGCAGGTCCAGAGGAGGGCTCTGGGGAGACCTTACTCTGGCCATTCAACATACAAAGAGGGCTTATAAGAAGGAGAAAGACTTTTTACCAAGGTCTGTAGTGACAGGGCAAGGAGCACTGGGTTTAAACTGAAAGAGAGTAAGGAGCAATGGTTTTAAACTGAAAGAGAGTAGATTTAGACCAGATACAAGGAAGAATTTTTTTTTTTTACAATGAGGGTGGTGAGACACTGGAACAGGTTATCCACAAAAGTTGTGGATACCCAAATCATTAGAAGTGTTCAAGGTCAGGTTGGACAGGGCTTTGAGCAACCTGATATAGTGAATGATGACCCTGCGCGTGACAGAAGGATTCAACTAGATGATCTTTAAATGTCCCTTCCAACCCAAAAAATCTTATCATTCTATAAATAGGTAGGATTAGAATCAATCCTGTCTCCCTACAAAGAAATCTCTTTGCAAGTGTATTTGCATTGTGCCCCATTGTACATGGGTTTACCTAAAGAAAATACTTGCTAAAATGTTTGCTTGGATGAAAACAAATTCTAACCTCAAGTGAAAAGATATTCTTTCTTGGGAGACATATCCCAAGATTACAGCAAACTATGTGATTTGAATAAATACAACCAAGAATAAACCATCTTTGATTCCTTCTGATCAGCTGTCAGAAATTAGGACTACTGAACAGTACAGTTCCTCCTGATCTGCAAAGATTTTGGAGCATTCCGAGTCTTACAATAAGTTTGGCTACCACTTTTACCAAAAGGCTTTCCTTTTTCTTACTGTTCTGTTTATTGGAGGTTATATACGCTAAGAGTACAAAAAAAAAAAAGATGATTTCTTGAACATTATGAAATAAAATATCTTTTCTGTTGCACAGATGATTTCTGCATTAACAGTCATAAATTTATTTGAGAAATTCTTTCAAATTGTCCTTCTCCTTGGTTCAAACTTTTCACTGAAGTAAATTCATCCAGAAATAATTTTCAATGTTTTCTGATACAAAAGAGAACTTGGGAATTTACATAACTAATAAAAAAATACTTTCAATGGAGTCACATCACCAACAAATTATTATTTTTCTAGTAATAACATCTAAATCCTAAAAGCTTTCCGAAGTTTCTAATCCATAAACAAAATTGGTATCACCAAATGAGAAAGGCAACATCTTTGTCTGTAAGAATTACACCTTCTGGTCTTACAGCATGTCCTTCTTACCAGTTTGCCAAGTGAGCTGACCTAGTTTTTGAAACAAACAGGATCTAAAAATAGGGTATTTGCTAAAATAAGTGTTGCACAGAGACCTCTGCAGTCAGCAGTACTATAAATCTGATAAGAATGACATTGTGCTGCAAAACATGGTATTTCTGTTACGTGCCAAACTTCAGCTCAATGCATTTAATGTAAGAATATATATTCTCTTTATTTCAGTGTGGTAAAGCGAGTAAGGTCCTAAAATACACCAATAATGTTGTTACATTTATATTAAAAATTTAACAGAATATAGAATGAAATCTTGGCTCCACTGAAATTCACAGAAATATTGCCATGAGCATCAAAAAGGCAAAGTTTTTACCCAAAGAATTCATTCCTACAGAAAAGTTCTGGAAGTTGACCCTAAAAGCCAGAACCAGCAGAAGCTAGCACTTACCCCAAAACACTGAACACTGAAATCAACAAAAGCTTTGCCAATTGGTCCTGTGGGATGGTATATTCTTGCCTTTAAGAGCAACAATGGCTCTACCCAGAGCCATGGTCTGAACAAGTGGTATCCATGGAAGAATCAATGTCTTAACTCAGAGAAACTCACATGACAGCTGATTCTTCAGATCTTCTCAAAAGACTCCTTTTCGTTTGCAAACCATTCCCCTTCCTTGATCAGAAGACTCGACTGAGAGTAGGACTTTACCACAGCAGAGATTTAGAAGTTCACATCCCACATTACCCATTGAAATAGTGGGCAGTTGTAACCCAGAGCTGACCTACAGAACTGTTAGGGCTATTTCTTATCCAAGCCAAAGGAATGACTTCCTTTTTTTTTTTTTTTCCATTCCACAACCCCTGAACTCATTTTTCTGGTGGCTTGGAAGCCTACTTGAAAAATTATACTAACTGCTCACAAACTTCAGTTTTCACAAATTAATGTGGCTCCACTCAATTTATTTTAAGATCAACAACATGACCCAGCAGAAAATTTGTCCTGACTGTTTTAGATTTTTGTTATTAACTTGCATTTAGCTGACTATCAACATGATTATGGCTGATATTTCTTCTTGCTGTCCCTCAGACTCTGTTCCCTGCTGTGAGAAATATTTTATGTACTCTGGTGGTTTAAAATGAAAGTGTGCCCAGTAACCATTGGTATAACGAAGCCAATATCAGAGATTCTCTGCTGATTCAACTAGAGCACGTTTGAGTCCTGCTGCCAAATTAACCTTTCCTTATTCCTTTTTTTTTTTTTAACTACTTTGTCTGCTAAATTTAGTGACTAAAAAATGTCATGACATAGCAACAATGTTTACATCTTATCTGCTGCATGAGACTAATTTTTCCTGCATTAAGATAAGGCTTTTCCCCAGGGAATTCAGCTGAGCCAACTGTATAGCTAGTTAAAGCTAGGAACAGGACCAGCAGGATTTAGCCCAAGGTTTGTTTCTAACAGATACATAGGACAGCAATGCAGTGGGCTGAGCCAGAACATGCAAGAAATTCAATCTATGTCAGTTCTTTGACCACCGTCTCCACTTCACTGCAATCTCTTATAGCTGAATGATGTCATATTAATCTAGTAATTTAAAATAGGAAGTTCTTTCTGTCAGCTCATACCACCATTCAGGAAAACGAATCACCTAGACTTGTAGCCTGGGCAAACTGATGCCAAATTCAAATTTTATCATACTAGCTTGAGGTCTGACCCAAGATCTAAATTGCATTTTCAGAAATTTCAGATTAAAATGTCACACAAAATGTCACCCAGCCTCCGAAGGGTGTGGTGAAGGACTAGCGTAAAAGATATATGCATGCATTACTCCATTCACGTATTCACCCAGACACACAGACACTCTAAACACCACCAGTGCCTGTAAAGAGAGGGACAGGTGACTGAACAACCCAGACTGTGAACAAGTAATAGAGAATTCAAGTGGGGTCCAAATAAACCTACTCTCACATTTGCCTATAGATTGTAGGGAGTTTTCCACACAAGCATAATAAAAGCACAAGAAAAAAGTAAGTACTATCACAACAAGATTAAAAAAACCCAACAAAACAAACAAAAAAACCCCATAATTACTCCTTGTTTCACAGTTTTCCTAATATGAACCTACAACACTACCTCTCCAAGAGAGCAGACATCCAGTTCTTTGCAACTCTTCCTGATTTTCCCAGGTGGAATTACAGACTGTGTTCAGACTCTGTGAGGAATAGCAGTGCCTACAAGGATCTTGTCATCATCAACCCATCTGCCTGGGAACTTTATAAGTGTTGCAGAGAGGATATTCACGGGCCCAGCATCACTCGAAAGGGAAGATGATCTGGTACATTACACCTGGAGAAGACTGGTAGCATCTTTAACCCTCTGCCAGGATGAAAAAGTTATGATGAAGACGACTGACTTGATCCCTGACTTCTGGGTGCTGAGATCATATTCAGCAGTTTTGGGGATGAGTTTATCTTGAATGTTGACCTTGGGCAATAGTTTGTCTTTTTTGAGGTTTCCCACATATGTTTCAAGTTTTGACTACAGCTACTCTGAACAGACCAGTAGATGATAGTTAGAGATAATAAGTTGTTGAAGCCAAGCCAGGAAACGTGGGGGGCGTCTTGAAGGTTAGGAGAAGGGCAGCAGTATCACAGGAAAAAGCAGGTTCAGAAGATGACCAAAATTCCAACCAGTGTGAAGAATAAAGGCAAAATAGGGAGCAGAGATTTTTGCTTGTGGAGGAGAGGTGCCTCTTGGCTACTCTTTGTGTCCCAGACAACACAATGACATTTGCTAGGAGAACAAGGGTCTGACTCTATTCAATCAGTAGAAAGATTTCAATGAGTATGAGATTGGATATTAACAACACATAGAAACAAAGATCTCACTGGTTTTAAACACAAACAAGTTCTTAAATCATGTGGTCCCTGGGAGATTTCCACATTTTCTTTAGGGACATAATTGCTTCAGCTGGTACAGTTTCAGAAAGCAATATCTTTTCTTTCTGTGAGTGTCTTCCTTGACAATCTATCATTTTAACAAAAGCTATTAGGATAAGAAAAGATTGAGCATTTTCTACATTTAGTTTCAAAACAAGTACTAAGTAGGCCATGTGAATCACGCTGTCTGACAAAAGGTCAAGTTAGTATGATTTAATCAAATGTGTCCAGCAGGGACAGTTTGCAGAAGTCACATACTTCATGGATTCAGCACATCAATAGGCTTATTCAAAAATATGCATCCTCTTTTCAGCTCGTTAAAAAAAAACAGTCAAGAAAATAGCATGAATTTTAGAAGAATCAAATATTGTTTGTTACATGGTGTTATTGGACCATTAATAAAACATCTAAAACCACCCCATACATCTACATCAGCAAGCTGATCCTGACAAATGGCCAGAACCAACAAGAAATGAAGTAGCATTATAAGAGATGTTACCAGGGTTAACACATTCATTTATTTTAAGATATTTTAAAGAATCTGTTTTCTTTTAGTATAATATACATACTACACATTTCTCATTAGGTATTTCAAGAATCTAAAAGACAAAATAAATTAAGACTCAATATACACAGAAAAATATATATTTTTTCATACTTTTCCCTCATGGATAGTAAAATCAATGCTTTGCAAACATGTTAATTTAGAACCATCAATTATCTGAATGTGTTTCACAAATTATACCTTAAATTAATTTACAGTATGAGATACCAGCTGCAGTATTTATTTAAGTTTCTATAGGGAAAATTCTCTGAGCAGCACCAATATAGAATATGGTGCTGCACCAATATGCAGTATGCTTTATAGTCACATGTAAATCTTCCTTACCATAATTAATTCAGCATTACAATTATCCTCAACATGTAGCTGCACATCCCAATTCCTTACCTACTATCAAAAAAGCAAAGCTGTTCTTCCGGGCATTACAAGTAACCAAAAAAATATTTAACTTACCCTGTTGATAGCAATAGCTGCCACACTGTCTCATTTATCTCCTTCAGTTATAAAAAAAAAAAGAAAAAAAAGAAAATAAAATAAATTATCCCCCAGATAAAAATAAAACCCCCTACCCTACTTTCAAGTAACCAACATAAAGCCATATCCTGAAGTTCACATTCAAAGTCTTTTTTTTTTTTTTTTGCATCATTTAAGAGTTGAAAGAGACAGAAGGCTGCCACACCACTGCAACTTATGATCAAGGTCAAAACATTTATTCTCCTTCACCATGTGGATTTGCTGTAGATATTCCAAAACTCAATAGCTAAAATAACCTTAAAATGAACGACCCTGTCATTAAGTGTAATCTAAGCAAAGAACTAATGAATATGCTCCAGAAGATAACCCCAAGATGTATTAGTAAGTGGGAAGTGTAGTAGATCAATGGATTATGAATCCAGGATGTCTCAACATGACAGACTCATTCCTAGATGTCACAAGAATATTCTCCTGCAAAAAGACTGTTTCCTATGAAGCAAGTCCAAGCACTGAATTTTTTTAATGGAAATTCATGTACTTCAGTTCTAGGATTTTGACTTTGAACCAAGTGGCATCTCTGTGTATCTGCAATGTTCCATCTCCCCTGAAACTCATCGTAACTTGTCCCATTTTGACATCCACACCACCACTGGTTTCAAAACAAATGTTATTAAATCCTTCAGGCTTGTTTCAGAGGCTGGATCCAAGTAATACATTCTTCATATCAGTTAAAAGGATCAATTTGGGAAACACACTAATTTAAAAGTTCTCATTACATCCAGCACTTTATCAATAATTAAGGAGCTCAGCGTCCAATTCAGTGCCAGTAGGAGGGCAACTATTCTGAAGACTATTTACACAATTTCTTCATTCAGTTCCATATCTTTCTTCATCACATATCTTAAATCAAGTTTCCCAGCAAGTAGCTAGAGGACATTATGCACATACAAGCAAGTGAAACTGGAATTCACATCAGACCTGGGGGAGAAAATCTATCTGTGAGGATATTCTGACCTTGACATTAGCATGAGTTAGCAACTGAGAAAAGAGATATTGACCATTTTCTTTATGTATTCACTAAACTGTTTTGATTCAGAAATCCTGCAGAAGATCTGACAACTAATTATCATATTTGAACAATAAATGTAAGGCACATATAATGAAGACACCTATTTTATTCAACAGAGTGAACACAGAATTGAAAATAAAAACAAATAGCAACAAATATGTCCCAAAGATGAATCTCAGTACAATCTGCAAACCTGTAACTGCGTCTTGTATATACCTATTTTTCTGTCAGTTCCATTTTAGCTTTTTATGTAGAGAATAGTCTACCAAAGTTTAGAATTCTGCCAGCAGACAGGAAAAAAGCCTTTCTATATTCACCCTATCAGGAGAATATCAGTAAGTGTAGTTTATATGAGTTCATCATTACACAGCATAAAAGCAAACCAAACGAAAAAAGAGCTTGTGTCTATCCTTGCAGTAAGCAAAAGTAAATTCTTTGTGTGATTTATATAGAGGTATTCTATATAAATCACACTAAAATATTTCCAGGACCAGAGCAGGTGCCAAAAACTACATCAGATACTAAACACAGACTTTTTACCACCACTGACCTCTCCCCAACTGGTAGATGAATAGAGCCCAGTGCAGACTGGCTGCACTAGTATGTGCACATGCACTGAACTCCTGGTAGCACTGGCTGGGAATAAACAATGCCCAATTAAAAAAAAAAAAAAGGACACACCCCCTGCCATTCTAAATCCACATCTTTCTAAGCTTTCCAGTAAACTCAGTGGGTAA